>NW_022631043.1:4724997-4931072 GCF_010015895.1 Lontra canadensis
GCTAACTGTTCAGTGGGAAGACTGTTTCTCCCTCTCACACTCCCCCTGCTTGTTTGCCCTCTCTCACTGTGTCTCTCTGTGTCAAATAAATAAATAAATAAATAAAGCTTTAAAAGCTGAAGGTGGAGAGGATACATTGCAGAATCAAATGTATATGTACTACTATTTGTAAATGACAGTGGGCATTGTCTGTACTTTTACCTATGGCTACAGGTGAACTATTTGACCATGGACAAGTCATTTTACACTTCTGGAGGGGATTTTTGTTCATTTGTTTTTTGTTTTTGTTTTGCAAGTAAAATGGATTAAGTTTACCAATCGAAAGTCTCTTAGACGGTGTATATTCCAAGATGCTGCATCCTGTCCCAAATGCCTCATGGTGCCACATACAATTGCTTCAATCTCTGATGCTTGGCTGTTTGGCCTCTGTGTTCTGAACTAAGGGAGTGTGAGGGAAACAATTTATTCTGACACATTTTTCTCAGAATCTCATGATTTCCTATCTTTCATCCCTCAGAATGTCAATCTCCTGTTAAGTCAAAAAAACTTTGAAATAGAATTTCCTTGTTGTTTTCCCTTCCCACAAGGCCATTGTCATGTCATTTATTTTTTTAATGGAGGAGAATAAAAATACACATTTTTTTTCTTTACAATTTTAGAAAAAGAAACTCAGACATTTATATTTATTGAATTCAAAGTATTTACCAGGGTATGGTCAAGAATGTTGCACAGAGATTAGAAGAAGTGTGAAAGTTGAAATAACTAAATTTTAGGGTCTAAAAGATCTAGGTTTGGTATTAAATGTGCCATAGCCAGTCATGAGCCTTTGAAAATGGACTCAACTTTTCCGAGGCCATGTGGCTGACTTGTAAAATACTAACATAAACTTCCATAGGTGCTCAAGAGCATTAAAGGAAATAAATGCAAGTTAGGAATTTAGAAGAAGATAGTGTATAATAGAGAATCAATAGCTCTACTGTCCACACTCCTTATGACACTCTTGGGAGGTGAATTATTTCGAAAACATTGTATAGAAAAACATTCTAAACTTAAAAAGAGTCAAATAAGGAGAAAGAACATGATAATAAGCATAAATATGGGGATATGAATAGAAAGCAGACACATAATAAAGAAAACCAAAATACGGCTCTTTTGAAAAATCAGTCAATGGACCAAGGTCTCATTAGAAACAAAAATAGAGAATTCAAATATTAGTATCAGGAGTGAGAGAGCACATATATCTATAGCAGTGTCTACAGAAAGAAAACAAGGTGGAAATTAATGAAATAATACAATTTGTAATGAGAAAGATAGGAAGTCAATTTTTTTTTTCAAGAAGATAGAGATGGTAATGATGTCCCTTGTTGTTAAAAAGAGCTGGTTTAGAGAGGGTCTAATGTTAGAACACATCTAGAGATAACAAAAATCTATCACCTATATGTTCAACTATCATCTCTTCATTCATTCACTCATTCACCCATTCATTTTATTCAACTCTTAATGTGTGAGACATTATGCTCGAAAGATGGTAGAGACCTTAAAGACAAGCAATGCTTGCTATCCTCTTCTTTTTCACATTTTAGAAGGGAAGGTCATGATGTAAGCATAATACAGTGAAGTCACAATAAAGTAGCGAGTGTGGTGAGGTCAGTTATAAAAATGGGTTTCACACACCTATGTATAAACATGGAACACAAGAGCTCTACACATGCCAGAAGAGGAAAGAGGAACTGAGGCAGGGACACCTTTACACAAGATTTGAATCCTTTACTTGTCTTATGGGCAACCATACAGAACCATAAATAATAATAATGCTGATAAAGAAAATGAAACTAAGTATCTGGGTCAGATTCTACAGTGCTGAGATGAAACATCTTCCAAATCACCTCATTCTTTCATTGGTATTGTTTGTTGGGCTGGTTTTGGATATCTTCCATCAGCAGTGAAATGGAAGAGCATGGGATTCATACTCTAGAAGAAAATGCTACTGCAGAGCTTAAGAAACACCACCCGAGCCAAAGCCATCTCACTGATAAAATTTCAGATAATGTGCTGTTTCTTTCTTTGAAGTTTCTTGTTATGCATATATGTGCATGTTTTACTCAGGAGAGTCTCTGTTAAAGTGAGCAAGTTCCAATCAGGCCTCCCTCTTTTGATTTGTAGTAATCCTAACCAGCTCAGACCACCATCATGAATATTCAAAAAGCACTTAAACATTCATGGTCATTTGAGTTGTGCCATGCATTTCCTTTAAAGCTGGCTTAAAGTGTAACAATGATGAGAAGGAAGGTGGAGAAGGAAAGTAATGGCAGTATGTCAGAACCCAGAGTACGCCAGGCTCAAAACACTGTCATGTCTGACCACCAGAAAGGCGGTTATCTCTTGGCTCATTTAATCAAACTGTTCAAAATAAACTGGGTACTGTTTCATTTTTTTGTTGTTGTTTTAAGATTAATATTGAAAACACTATTCATGAATTCCTCTTTTCACTATTTCCACCTTTATCATGGGACTGTGGATGGTTTCATTTCCTTTAGTCATAGAAGTTAGAGAAACTTTTGTTAACAGTTTTGTTAGGTCCTCAGATCTAGCAGAAGTATCATTATTTATCACTGATGTTATTTCTAATTGTCTTAAGCAGCAACTCTACATTTTTACCATTGCCTGTCGGACACTAAACTAAAATAGTAAAACCTGGACAGAACTAGTTTAGAGATTCTTAAAGGGATGAGTGGCTATCATAATTCATCTATATTTCTTTTTTTTTTTAATTTCTTTTCAGCGGAACAGTATTCATTGTTTTTGCATCACACCCAGTGCTCCATGCAATCCGTGCCCTCTCCAATACCCACCACCTGATTCCCCCAACCTCCAACCCCCCACCCCTTCAAAACCCTCAGATTGTTTTTCAGAGTCCATAGTCTCTCATGGTTCACCTCCCCTTCCAATTTCCCTCAACTCCCTTCTCCTCTCCATCTCCCCTTGTCCTCCATGCTATTTGTTACGCTCCACAAATAAGTGAAACCATATGATAATTGACTCTCTCTGCTTGACTTATTTCACTCAGCATAATCTCTTCCAGTCCCGTCCATGTTGCTACAAAAGTTGGGTATTCATCCTTTCTGATGGAGGCATAATACTCCATAGTGTATATGAACCACATCTTCCTTATCCATTCATCTGTTGAAGGGCATCTTTGTTCTTTCCACAGTTTGGTGATCGTGGCCATTGCTGCTATAAACATTGGGGTACAGATGGCCCTTCTTTTCACTGCATCTGTATCTTTGGGGTAAATACCCAGTAGTGCAATTGCAGGGTCATAGGGAACAGACAATCATACAAAAAAATGGGCAGAAGATATGAAAAATACTTCTCCAATGAAGACATACAAATGGCTATCAGACACATGAAAAAATGTTCACCATCACTAGCCATCAGGGAGATTCGAATTAAAACCACATTGAGATACCACCTTATACCAGTTAGAATGGCCAAAATTAGCAAGACAGAAAACAACATGTGTTGGAGAGGATGTGGAGAAAGGGGAACCCTCTTACACTGTTGGTGGGAATGCAAGTTGGTGCAGCCTCTTTGGAGAACAGTGTGGAGATTCCTCAAGAAATTAAAAATAGAGCTTCATCTATATTTCTTGAAAAGATAATGGCCATCTTCAGCCTGTTACCAAGATTTCTGTTTCACTAAGACCTAAAAAGATAAGAACTACATACTTCAGGGTATTTCACAACTCAGAGCATGTTTCCCCCATCTCTTATGACCCCCTAAACAACATGAAAGTGATGTGAAGAGGGAGAGGGAAGACACATTTAAATAAAGCTCACTAGGTCCACCATCATGCCCAATTCAGTCTCAGAGACCCACCTTCTCCTTCTCTTCCTTCTCCCTACTATTTCCACCATAAGGCATAGAGGACTCTTCAACGACATGCATATTTTCCACATAAACCTTACTTTTGCTTGATGTTCTGACACCGAGAACATTTGAGTTTGTACAGAATCCCAGCTTTAATAGCTAAAATAAAACATTTAATTTAGACATATCCCACATTTAAACAAAAGAAAGGTAAAGACAACATATAATTAACTACAGCTAATGCTAGTTATTATTATGTGACCTTAATGAATACAAAAAGGAATGAGCAGATTCAGAAATACAGATTTTCATCATGATGCCTAATAGGGAAAGGAAGAATGAATATCTAGTTTGGATCCCAGATGAAGCCCTCCTTATCAATCAAGCCTATTAAAATCTAACCCTCGATTACATACTCATTTAATAATTAAAGCATGTAAATAAATGTGTTTAAATAAACTGCAAGGTAGATATAAATGTGTGTTTTTGACCAATGACAAATGATGAAACACACATACAATGTAGCATTTTACTCTTAATCTATTCAATGTCTTCCGGACTTTGACATTTTTTTTTTTTTAAGATTTTATTTATTTATTTGACAGACAGAGATCACAAGTAGGCAGAGAGGCAGGCAGAGAGAGAGGAGGAAGCAGGCTCCCTGCCGAGCAGAGAGCCCGACACGGGGCTCGATCCCAGGACCCCGGGATCATGACCTGAACCGAAGGCAGAGGCTTTAACCCACTGAGCCATCCAGGCGCACCCCAAATTTGACATTTTTTAAGTACCTAAGGAATTGCCATGTTGTGTGCCCTACCCTCTGGATTTATCTGATTGTTTACCTGCGGCTTTGTTTAAGTAGCTACCTGTTCTCTTCCCATAAGCTAGAAGTTAAGATTAACATCGGATTAGATATAGGATAAAAATTTGGGATGGAGAAGAGAAAAGTCCTCCCAGGTGATACTATCTATTTCATATTACATCTCCCCAGGAGGAACATAATATCTGGTGGTCCCAGCAGCAGTGATGATGTCTGATGCCTTTGGTAGGCGATGACGACCAAGTAGATTCCTTGTGAAGAAATATTTTTCATTTTGTGATTAGAAAGTAACCCACAGAGTGAACTTGCTTTGGGTGAATATGCTTTTCCCAAACTGCCTTGCACCTAATGGTTTTATGCATCTGCCAATTGTCCTTGCCTAAGCTATTTTTTAAAGATTTTTATTTTATTTTATTTTATTTATGTATTTATTTATTTATTTGACAGAGAAAGAGAGAGCACAGCAGGCGGAGTGGCAGGCAGAGGGAGAGGGAGAAGCAGGCTCCCCACTGAGCAGAGAGCCCAACGCTGGGCTCAATCCCAGGACCCTGGGATCATGACCTGAGCCAAAGGCAGCCACTTAACCTACTGAGCCACTGAGGTGCCCCCAAATTGTTCTTACTTCTAAAAGAGGCATGGTTAAATATGTAAGCTCAAAGTTTCATGATGTTTGAAACATTTTCAAACAGTTCAAGAAAATATGTGTGTTGTGTATTTCCATATAAATGACAATTCAATTGATACTTAGCATGTATTGTATAGTTCTTTCATTTTTTTGTATGTTTGAAAATTTTTGTGATAGTTGGAAAAACTCATGAAAATTGATTTTACATAATCAAGCTAAATTGACACGGAACAACTAAATGTATAATAGGCAAGCAAAACAAAATAATTTTAGGATCTATAGGACTGATCATCTCTATCCAAGCCTAGAGAGCAAGAATGGATCTCAGTCAGCACCTAATGCGTTATAATGTTACATAACTGTGTTGCAGGCTTCTTACCCCTCTAGCTTTAATCTTCACTTTGGATTTAAGGCTCAGATTAAGGGCCTTCCAGGACCAGCTACATGCTTTGCAGGACCTAATGCAAAATGAAAATGGAGGTCCCTTGTTAACAAACTATTCCCAATTTCAAGACAGCAACAGTAGACTATAAAACCAAGGGCAGGACTCCTCTGAGCATGGGCCCTGTGTGAAAGCTCAGGCATAAGCCCACCACCCTGGCTCTGGGTCTGCCTCCTCTCATTACAAACACTCCCCATACTTGGGCTGATAAAATCCTACTTAAATGCTTAGTTAAAATGCCACCGGACAGTGGCCCAACAATACTTTGGGCATGAGTTCTGAATTATTTTTTCTCTCTTCCATTATGCCTAGCATTATGCTTTGCAGTTGTAAGCCCTTAAATACAGGGATAAGGGGTAGTTTGTGAATTTACAAGGGGTAGATTTGGTCAAGGTCCACTACTTCATAGATTCGTTTCTATCCGAACATCTTAAACTCCCATATATCCATATTCTTAACTTATGAAAATTCATAAAATCCCTATCTCACAGAAATCTTGCATGAGAAGATATTCTTTATGTCTAAAACACAAATATTAGTGAATGAATGATTGAATGAATGAATGGTTTGAGTGATACACATGTGGTCCCTGTCTCATGTATCAAGTGAGGAGGAAGGAGGGGATCAGCAGACCATCTTTCATGGGCTGGTGCAGACAGCCAAATCCACAACACACATCCTGTGATTCCTTGTCGTCAGGTCACCAGATAATCACAGGCAAATCCTCCCTGAATTGTATTATCCAGATGCAGACAGAGAAAGATAATACAATTCTTCTTGCAGTAATACATGACTAGGCATCATAACTCAGAAAAAATAATGCATTCTCTGGTTAGCTTGGATTCCTTTCAGGAGCTTTGAGATCCTAAGCATGTAAGTCAACCTTCCTGAGCCTCTTATTCCTCATCCATAAAGTGAGCATTAACAATGCAGGGCACTGTGAAGCCTAGACTACTGGGCACCAGAATAGCAGCATTAAGGTGACGTCCTATATGTATGTGATACAGCAGCCACAGCAACATCACATTTGTGACAAGGATGCTTTCCTTCACAATGAATTGCAAACAGTAGCCTATTAACCATTAGACCCCATGCTCATGATCTTTCACAGAACCTAAATTCTCCTCTTGCTTTCACTTTGTTTTCATTCTTTGAATTTCTCTTAAAAGAATTTGATTCAACAGAATAAAAAGATATTTCTGGCTTTCTCTTATCTTATTAGGACATGCATTATCCTGTTGCTGTTTTAGAAGCTGAAGTCCCTGGGTCTTATCCGTGATAAGACCAGTAGGTAATACGTTGTTAGAATTCTTGTTGATGTCAGACCTAATCTAGCTCAGTAGTCTCATGGTACAGATGGTGATTACAGTGACATTTTTTTATGTTGCAAACCTTAAGTACCTAATTTTGCACTTTTTAAAGTATCATTTTAAAATTAGAGGTCATTTTACCCATTATGGTCTAATATATAAAGGACATACCACTCTGGTATACTGGCATTTTTTTTCTGTTTAATTTATCAGGAAAGAATATCACATTTTTCAAACGCATGGACTAATTTGTATAGAGAGTCACATTCAAAGACAAGCACTCATTCCTTTATCCATTCAGTTTAGTCATTCACTTATTCTTCACTCATTCAACAAAGACAGATGGATTGTGTCTCTGGCACTGTTCGATGTGCTATTTAGACAAACCAGATGCAACTATGTGGCTTTTCCTATAAATGACTTCACAGTCTCGCACGATGTAATGTGAGTTCTAATTAAGATTTTCACAAGGGCAAAGAGATCAGAGAAGGGGGAATGCTTAAGTCTCCTTGAAGGTCCTGCGACCCAACACTTGAAGACAGAAGTTTGGAGAAGGCATAAAAGCAAGGAAGATCATTCTATGCAAAAAGAACATAAGAAAACATACTTATAACCTGTATCACCTATGTCTGCATAGTAGTGAAAATGTCCTCTATGTGATTGGTAAACACAGGCAAAGCTCCATGCATTTAGAGATGTTTGAAGAAAGTCTGCATGTCAATCTAAGAGGTGCACCAAAAAGGATAGGGGGTTGTGCTACAGACCTCTGTAATCATTTTAAACCTTGAGATTTTAGATAGAGCTGGGTAGGCATGCAATTTATGCCAAATAATTAATGGAAGCAAAACCAAGGAATGAATAGGAATCAGGGTTGAGCAAAAACAGCAACAGGCAACCTAAAGAAGTGTGCTGAAGGGCTGAGAGGTAAGGTCAGATGGCGATCAGGAAAATGAGCCACAAAGCCAAAAACCAGCAAGTTCCAGGAAGTTCTTGCTGTCAGGATGAGAAGTTCAGGACAGAGAGAACAGTGATGAAAAGACGTTGAGAGCCCCATTTCTATGTGGCACAACAATGTTTTGTTTGCTCGGTGATAGTCCAGCCTCCTGAAAGCATCCAGAAGGATTGTGCACTTCCAACTGGCTCTCCAGAGCTTACAGAGGTGAATGATGTGAGGACGTGGGACTGTGGACCAGATTTGGGTAAAACAAAGAAAGTACCCAACTTGGGTCATTACTTCATCGTCAACATACTTCACAGTACAACACCCGCGTCCAGGAAGTCCCACTAGCGTGGAATCCTAGCAGGATCTGCACTGCTCTCTGTAGTTCTGTGCTCATCACACTTCATCTTCAAAGCAGTCCTGAGAAACAGGAGCCCTTGTTTCTCCTGAGAAACATGAGCAGAGTGGCCCATTATGTATTTATTTCCTCCAAAACCATGCATAAAATTATGATTTTAGTCGGCTTTGCTCTGGCACTTTCTGTAACTGTCTTCGTAGAGTGTCAGTCAATTCTTCTGTCAAATGGGGATGATGATTCTAACTCAAAGACTTATCCTGTGAAGATCCAGGAAGATAATAAATTTAAAATGTTGTACAGAATATGAAAGGTCAGCTAGAAGTAGTTAATGGGGTAAGAGGTGATGGCAAAGGAGGAAGATGAGAAGAGAGAGAGAGAAAAAAAAGAAAAGAGTCAGAATTTAGGATTCTTTTCATCTTTTCATTCCATGATCAAAAACCTCAAGTTCCTTGTATATTCTCTTTAGTTGTCATACATAGAGAATTTCTCTCAATGCCTTATTAGAAATTCTGGTCTTTAGCCCATGCTTTTATTATTTTTATATATGTGCATATGTATACATTTCAATGATGGCAGACGTCTACTTTTAGAAATTTATTTGGTTCTTTTTTTGCAAGCCTTTTTGTTTGTTTTTTAAGTTGTCCTGTACTCATCCTGTGGACTCAATTTTCTATGTGATCTTTTTTTTCTAAGTTTTATGTATTTGAGAGAGAGAGTAAGCAAGCAAGCATAGGCAGGAGGGGCAAAGGGAGAGGAAGAGACAGAGAAGCAGACTCCTCGCCGAGTGCGGAGTCCTACTCAGGCCATCTCTAGACTCTGAGATCATGACCTGAGCCAAAATCAAGAGTCTGACACAACCAACTGCACCATCCAGATGCCTGACAGTATTCTGCTTTTTAAAAATCTCTTTGATCATTTGAAACATAGTTGTCATAGAGTTCAGATACTATCGTCTGAATTTTATGGGGAACAATTTCACTCATTTTTGAATCTGCTAACTTACTGCTGGGGGCTGGTGTTCAAAGGAAGACAAGAGGCATCTGATTTGGGAAGTAGGAAAGACTTTGGGCTGGCATGGAAGCGGGAGTGTGTGTGTGTGTGTGTGTGTGTGTGTGTGTGTGCGTGCACACATGTAATAAAATGACAGCCATTACTATTAGCTACACTTGTGGGAGCATCTAGTGTTAGGACAGACTTGATGTTAAGCATGTTAGTTGCAACAACTCATTTGTTCGTCATGTTTAGTAGTCAGTAAACCCAACCCTGACTTCAATAGAAAGAGGCAAAGGAGAGACGGGGGAACAACTCCCACCAGTCTGGACACTGGGCAGGTTAGATTGGTACTCAAAGGTGTTCTTCCTCATCATTAAGCTATCTGTTTGTGGGTGCGACTTAAACCAATAGAAGTTCTCTGGAATGTTCTCTGCTCCCTGGAAAGTATGAGAAGGGAGAATTTATCTATTTCAATGAATATTACAGGATTTTATTTAAGCAAACTATTTTTATTTTGAGAACCTATAGGCAGGTTTTGGAGAAATTGTAATTGCTTCTTTGCTCTACAATCCACTGTCTTGTTAACTTTTAAGTTGTATGTGGAGAGGGAAGATCTCGGTAGGAAAACAGAAAGTAAGACTCTATTATGGGATATTGGTGTGCTGAGAAAAATTCAGGGGAATTTCTCTGATTCCAGAGGTGAAATTTTATATAATGAGACATACTAAAGGTTTTCACACAATAGACTAAGTTAAAAGACTTCTATAGGCCTAAATGTGTTTTTAAAAATATATATGCTGACAAAATTGTTGGCACATGAAGTGGACGCTGCCTAGCTGGACTCATCTGTGGAAATGGACACAACCCCCAGTGGACTCATAGAAAGAGAAAGTGTTGCAGCTCCTTTCTGGGACACCCTGAAGCATTGAACCTGGGACAACAGAGCTGCTGCTGGTAAGTGGTTGAAATCACGATCAGAAGAGTGTTTCCAGGAAGAGAAAAAATAAATGAATAGAGATTGCTTAACCACTTACTGACCAACAGGAACCTGAGTGGACACTTTGTCCCTGATATTCTGATTCATTTGAAGTGTCAGTTTCTTATTGTCTCAAATACAAGCCACGGGGGCACCTGGGTGGCTCAGTGGATTAAAGCCTCTGCCTTCCGCTCAGGTCATGATCTCAGGGTCCTGGGATCGAGACCCACATCGGGCTCTCTGCCCGGCAGGGAACCTGCTTCCCCCCTCTCTCTCTGCCTGCCTCTCTGCCTACTTGTGATCTCTGTCTGTAAAATAAATAAACAAAATCTTTAAAAAATAAAATAAAATACAAGCCATGAAAGGGACTGGTGTATGATGCTTCTTCCAGCTCAGACCATAATAGGTCTCATATGTGTTTAGAGAGGTAGTTGAGTGGCTCCCAAGCAAGATTACATGTGCTGGTCATGAAATTATTAAGAGAGACCCCAGAGTTATTTTTAATAATTTAAAAAGCCAAATGGAAACCATATTTAATCTCTAGAAAATCCCTAAATGAAATGCCAAATATTTATATAATTATTCTTATTAATGATTATTATTATCTCAACTTCCTGTGGTAAATTGAATCCTCTGCTGCTGCTAATCTAGGGATCTAGTAAACAGGAATTATATTTGATTAATTAAAAATGTGTGGAATTAAAACATCATCAACTATTAAAAAAGAGTATAGTTTTTGTATTGTTTATATTTGTTTTCAATACATAGAGAACTCAGTTCTGAGAAATGTGGGATAACTATGCCACTGTTACTAGATATTCCTTTTGGAAAATTACTTTTTACTTGAAAACCATGCTAATGTTTGTTCTAGAATCTTATTTCTCAGGGTCTATGTAAAGAAAATAATATAAAAGGAAAGACTGTTTACATGGGAATATTTACTTTCTTTAGAGCACTATACATGGTATCAAAAACCTAAGAGCAACATAAACCACCACGAGGGCGCCGGTGAAATTGATTTCTCTGCTATGTTGTGTTGCAAATGTTAATTAGAAACAGTCTATAGAAATAACAGAAATAATTCTGTTATAATGTTTAAACTTGAAAAGTAAATAAAATTTCATGCACATTTTGTCTCTAACTATGCCTGTCTCACAAACAGGCCTCACTGTTTGCTAACTGAACGCACTCGCCTACCACTACTGAAACCCTTGGCCAGAGGGGAGACCTGCACAGGAGTGAAGGAGGTGCCTGGACCCATGGAGCTGGTCACAGTGGCCATGCTAGAAGGAAAGCAAATTTCCCTTCTGCAGCAATGTTTCTCATACACCGATTAAACACCACCTCTGCAAAGGTATTTTTCCCCATGGTGATACTATCATCGGGAAATTTTCAACCATAAAAAAAAAAAAGACCTTCATTAAAGTTTAATATTTTCCTCTAGGTGAGAACACTTGGGGTTTCAAACTTCACTATGGTTTTTAATTACAAACGATGAACTGCCCTTTCAAATTATGCCAACAAAAATTGATTTTACATGTATCAAAGTTTATTACCAACTCCTAAAGTTCTGTATTGTTTTGCCTCCACTTCCAGGGTGGTAGGTAGGGCAGTGGTTGGTATAGAAAGGTCAAGATGGAAAGAGATTTGAGGAATGAATAACAATTGAGCTGCATTTTTCCTTCTCAAGTGATTAAAATTAGAAAATCACCCAAAGCTGTATCAGCGGCTGCCTGGAAGTGTGTTTCTGCCACCACCCTTCCCCAGGTGAGTCCCCAGCATTGCCTCCTTCTGGTGTGGTGGAACTTGCCCTGGAGAACCAACATGGTGGAAGTAGGTGGGGTCCTGAGGTTAGTACTAGGATCAAGTCCCTTGTCGATCTCCTTCAGTCAGTCTTGATTTATCCAAAGATCTCCAACCTGGGTTTGATTCATTAATTCCTTTCCTTATTCAAAATTGTGATTCCCCTAACACATGCAACCTGAAAGCAAGCACACGAGCCCTTACTGACACAGCTTTAAAGAACTGAGTCTAGGGGCTCCTGGGTGGCTCAGTCGGTTAAACATCTGTCTTGGCTCAAGTCATGATCCCAGAGTCCTGGGATTCTGTCCCATATCAGGAACCTTGCTAAGCAGGGAGCCTGCTTCTCTGCTCCTTGTGCTCTCTCTTTCTCAAAAAAAAAAAAAAAAAAAAAAAAAAAAGAATTGAGTCTAGTGCACTGTTTCTCAGCCTCTTTTCTAAGTATCACTGCCTTAAGGGGAACTTATACATATATAGTATATTTATATATACTTTAATATAATATGTATTCATATATATTAATATATAATATACATTAATATATATTACATATAACATATATATGTAAATATATTATTTATATATAACATTATTACATATAAATATGTTATACAAATTATATGTTACATATAAATGCATAATATAATATACAAATAAAATAAAAACATAAAATAAATTAAATAAATTAATAATAAGTAAGTTAATAAACATAATATATAATACATAAATATTTATAACTATTTCCCCCCATTTTGCCGTCATGCTTATGACTATGGCCCTGTGGAGGACCAGAAACCATTGTAGTATCTAAGATCTTTTTTGGCCCAGAGAACTAATTTTTACCACTATGTGACATCACCCCCATTGCAAATGGATAATCTAGCTTCAAATTTGTTCAGGGAGTAGTTGTCTGACATGTGCTCTGGAGAAGGACCACAGGCTGCTGCAGAAGCAGTGAATGAGGCTCCATATCCTGCATTTGGGTGCATGAGGTCAGGCTTCCAGAGGAGGGTGGGGAAGGAGCTCTGGAGTGAATCTGAGCAAAGACCTGTGCCAGTGACTGGTTTCTCATGTACCTTCAGATGAGCTTCCTGTGATGGCAGTTTCCATCACTGAGATATTTGCATCAAGTTCTTGGTTTTTAAGACACCACATTCTCATTATGTACCACCTGGCTTTAAATAAGGTTAGGAAAATAAAACAAACAAACAAAAAATCTTGAGATATCCAAGCAAATTTTCCTATATTATCTCCCGCCTACCTGTTCCAGATCCAATTGTATGTCAACTTAAATTGACTTTCTCATTTACTATTTGTGGTCACTAATGTTCAAGCTATTTTGTGGCTTCTGTCAAAGGGCTGTAGCCATCCCAAATGATGATTTTTAGATTTTCTTCCTAGAAGTGGTACATGTCCCTTATACACATGTATCATTCATTGAGCCCAAACAAAATGCACAATCATTGTTTTTTCCCCATCTGACATAGGAATGGCAAAACCCAAGTAGAAGCTATCCCCCACTGTGTGCTTTAGAAGAGGAGGACATGGTGTAGCATCAAAGACAATTAGTTCCCCTAAAATGAACCATAGAGTCTTCTTTTCTCACTATTCCGAGCATGACATAGGTATGAGATTCTTCAAGTAGTTAAACCTAGGTGTTCTAATAAGTACTTTAAATCAGGTTATTCCTCTGGGCTTTGGTGTTCTGTGCTATCTCATCCAGATACCTAATATCCCAGATGTATACCCGTAAAACCTTGCTCCTGATCACTACTGTTGGTCAGACATTCTGCTAATCAGGTCTTTGCACTCAGAAGGGCATGGGAGAGCATGGATATCATACCCTTTCTCTGTAAACAGATATTTTTCCCATGTCATGAGCTCAAAGGTCACAGTTCATTGTTCTTGTATCAGCTGTTAATTTTCTTGAAATATCACATTGAAAAGAACAATATATGTAAATCAGAGTTACATACTTGAACTAAGACTGTATTTTTAAAAATGTACCAATTAACTCTTTGTAATAATACCCATTGCATTTGTATAATACACTGTCATTTATAGAATGTATTCACATGCAAGCTTTTATTAAATTCTTATAATAACCCTCTGAAGTACATATTTTGAATATCACTATTTTACAAATGAAAAAAACCTTCAAGTCCTTGAAACATATTCAAGACAAGTATTACCAAGTCAAAGAGAAGAAGGAATTAATTTTAACAATAACCCCATAAAATTCTAAAATTGGATTTGAGGTAAGTAACAATGGTATTTTCCAAACAAGTGCCAGGCATTGCGCATTGGTGATTGTGAATTAAATGAGACAGACGTGAACCCTGGCTTCATATAATTTACGAGCCAAAAGACTTTTAAAAATCTCTAAAAATTTGGGGGCACCTGGATGGCTTAGTTGGTTAGGCATCCGACTCCTGGTTTTGGCTGGGGTTCTGATCTGGGGGTGGTGGGATCGAGCTGGAGTTGGGCTCCACATTCAGTGAGGAGACTGTTTGATTCTCTCTCCCTCTATCTCCTCCTCTGCCCCTCCCTCCACTCCTGTTCTTTTTCTTTCTCTCTCTCAAATAAATAAATAAAAATCTTTTTCAAAAGTTTCTAAATTTTACAACTTAATTAAACTATGATAGAACAGAAATATAAGATGCCATAGAAATGAATTTTAAGGTCCTGACCTGGTCCAGCATAAGCAAAAAGATTCCCTTGAAGACTTACTGAGTTTTGAAAGCTATCTGAAAATCTGCCATATGAATATACAGACGTGAGTGGTGAGAATTGACCTTCAAGTGATGGAAATGGTACATAGAAGGTTATTCAGGTAGAGAGACAGCATGGTGCATGGACAGAAAGAGAGGAACACCAACGCAGCCTGGGGCGGACAATAATCAGAAGAGGAGCAGTACCGATCAGTGTTGGCGAGGTAGGCGGGACCTTGGTCCAGCCCTCTGTGTAGACCAAGTTAAGAGTGTTGGCCTTTTCCTTACAATTCATCCGAGGTCATTTTAAGCAGAGGAATAACACGGTATGTTTGCATTTTTAAGAGCTCACTCAGAGAGGCACAAAACTAAATCCCTGAGGACAAGCTTGGAGTTGAGGGACAAAAGAATAGGTCCTTATTTTGAAGAAAATGTATTTGAAACCAGCAACTGACTCCATCCTTGTGAATACTAATCCTACTGCAAGCATAGTTGGAAGCAGAGCAATGATGTAGAGAGGTGCTGTCTCAACTGAGGGATATGAACTGTAGACAAGAGAGAAAACAGCTCTTCTAAGGTTCTTAGATACTAGGGTGTGGGTCCACAGAGATGGCTGATTTCCTTGATTCCCCTCTTTTATTTGGGGACACATCTGAGGAAAGACTTGCATTCATCCTGTTTTTCTCTTTGCTTTATTTCTGATGCTTTAGCAGCTGGGCCTTGTTCACCCTGGAGAGATCACCCTTCCCAGGGCTCTCACTCCTAGGATAGTAAGTGACTTCCAGTGAGTAAGACTTACATATGCAAACTACCCAATCTGGAGCCCATACCCCAACTATCTCCTTTATTGTGCTCTTATCATCTTGGCACTATTCACCTGCTCTACTCATCCAAGGGCCAGGTACCAGCAACTAGAGACAGGCCTTGCACCCTAGCCCTAGATACCTCAATGGAAACTGTTGCTCCCAATCTCCCCCTACTCCCTCTGCCTCCTGACCAGCCCAGGTGTTCTCCCGTGAGGCTCCCTGTGCTGTGCATACCCCTTCCTGTTGGGAACTGTGAGTAATGAACTGTGATCTTATTGTTTTATTTTTTATTTAAATTTTACTTAGTTAACACACAGTGCAATATTGGTTTCTGGAGTAGAATTCTGTGATTCATCACTTAATTACAACATCCACGTTTTAATGGTGGTTGTCTCCTGATCTGTTGGCCTCACTGTACCTGAATTATATAAAACATACTTTTTAAAACAAGCCTACAGTAAAGCCTTTGAAGCAAAGCCCAACTTTTGGGGAAAAAGTGTCTGTCACCTGTGGAGGGCTTGGATATGCCTCGTGTTGTTCTCAGGACTTTACCTGCATTAACTCAATTAATCCTCATGACCATCTGGGATTTAGGAGGACCACCCTTACCCCAATTTACAGATGATATCAAGGCCCAGGGAGATGAAGTGACTCTCCCAGCATCAGGTAACTCATAAGTGGCAGAGATGGGATCCAAGCCCACTTCTGTCTGACTCCAAACCCACACTCTTGCCTCCCTCCTGATGGGAGAACTAATTCTGGGAAACCTGGAGGTAAAGAGGCAAGGCTCTTCTCCATGGAATAAAGTGCCTGTGAGAGAGACAGGGCAGCTCCGAGTGATGCAATATGGCAGGGCCATGAGTGAGAAAATGGGAAAACAGGAGTGATAAGAGCACTCAGACAGAAAAATTGTGCCATAGCAATGGAAACAGAGTCGAATTTTTCTTAAATAGGTATCAAGGCCAATATGGTCACTCTCAGAGGCCACGTTTGCCTCTTGGCCAGTTCTAATTATCAGCATTGATGTTTTCTATGGGCAATTATCCAGGCTCAGGGAGCCGCCTCAGTCAGTAATTGGAGTGTGGGGAGCCCTGGAAGGGTTATCCACACAGATGTACTTACTACACACCCTTGCTCCAACTGGCAGTGTGCATGGCCTGAGTGGGAGCAATAAGGCCTCTGCAAAGCTGGCCCAGGGCTGTGGAGCAAATTGCAAAGCTGATCCCTCTGCATTAAGAGAAGCCCATTAGCACAACAGAGCTCTTATAGCTGTCAAAACCGCTAGGTGCCTGGTCATGCCCGCGTGCTCTTCCGCTGAGCCTGTCAGGGATCTGCTGTGCTTCTGAGATGGACCAAAGTGAAGTTGCAGTCCCCTCATTCTGACTTCCCAGGCAAGGAGGCCTGACCCAGCAGAGTGAAACACCAGTTTTCCTCTACTTGCACCACATGTGGAGGTTGTTTTTCCTCACATGAAACAATTCTGGCATGAACTACCAGGAGTTAGCACAGAGCCCAGAAATCAGTGTCTCAGTCCCATGAGACAAAGTGGCCCCTGACTTCAGACACCAGTCACACGGCTAAGGGTGTCACCTGCATTTCTGACTGATGGGCTATGAACTGGGGGTTTCCACAACACCTTGCTCTGGCTTGATAACTTGGAGAATGGCTCACAACCCTCAGGGAAACATTTTACTTCCTGCTACTGACTTATTACAAAGGCCACCATTCAGGAACTGCCAGTAGCATAGAACAAGGTATATAGGAAGGGGTGTAGCGTGTCCATGCTTTCTCCAAATACACCCCTTTCCCAGAATCTCAAGGTGTTCATCAACTCAAAAAGAAGCTCCAAACCCCATTATTAAAGGTTTTAATGGAGGTTTCAGTTCCTAGTCATGATTGATGAAATCATTAGTCATTGGAGATTAGATAAACCCTACTCTACCCCTTCCCCGAGTGGGGAATGGGACTGAAATTTCCAACCTTCTCATCATCTCTAATCAAGTGGTTGGTTCCCCTGGCAACCAATCCCTTATCCTTAGAGCTTTTCCAAAAGTCCCCTCATTAACATAAACTCGGATATTGTTGAAAAGGGGCTTATCAGGAAGAACCAAAATAGGCTCTTTTCACCTTCTATCACTCAGAGCTACTTCAGAAATGTGAAAGAAAGACCAAAATATATATCTTTATTATTTCACAACATTACACAGGGTCAGGGGCACATAATTGGAATAATTCAATTGCTTTTTATTACCTCTTTGGTGAGTCATTAGACTATCCCAGTAAAAAGGAGAGATATCTAGAATACAAATCAGTATGGCTTGGGCACAGGCCAGTCATAACTGGTAGAGTCCATGAGCAAGCGGGGCAGCTGCCCTTGCACTCAGGCCTGAGAGAAGCACAGGGAGACACACATAGGTAACACTCAGTCTGTCCTGGTACAAAAGGGCTGGTGGGTGGGATGATAAAGAATGGGACAGCCTTATCTGCTCCCTACTTTTTGGACTTGGGTCCATACTGACTATCTCAATTTTGAGACCTGACACAATGTCTCCTTAGTACATCTTCCAGAACACATTTTAAATGCTCTCTTCTTCCATCAACACCTTCCCACAAACAGCCCAACTTCCCACTCTAAAGTCAGAAAAGGAACCATGCACACAGCACATTGCCTTCCAATTGGACCCTTCTGCCACCTGGACTCCATCTTCCCCAGTTCTCTCTCTGGATATGGGAAACTTCCTTTGCCTGTTTCCTGCGGTGGAGAAACACACCCAAGACATCCACCATGTCCTTTTTGTCTCTCATTCTCTCTGCGGTTTCTGTTTTTATCCTGTCCTCCCACTTTGCTGTTGTAAAGCACTTCCCAAGGAGCAAGTTCCTTCTTCCCTCTTCCGGCTCCCCAGGTCCTTGCTCAACTTCTGGTAGGCTTCTCTTCCCCACACAAGCTGCACCTTGGTGATGTAGAATCAAGACACGTTATTTTCAACAACACTGAAATAGACACTGTGTTCCTGAAGCTTTTGAAAAGAGAAGGTGGGTTGGCACCCAAACATTCCTGGGGCATCATGACCGTGAAAGCTGCATCTTTTTGCTTAGGAGACCAAGCCAAACACTGTTTCTGCTTGCCTTTTAATTTGCATCCCTAAGAAGGATTAATTGTAGTACACAATTTCTGAAGAGTGGGTAAAGAATGACATTTTAATAAAGCAAGATTGTGGGAGTGAAGCACGACTGCCAAAGACTGACAGGGAGAATAAGACAATTCTCTGCTGGACAATTTAATTGTATGTTCGCTTGTTTCCAGCATTTTCCACAGTGGCATCCTAGGAACTTGTGCCTGGAACCCAAAACAAGGTCATGCACCTTCTTATTCTTATCTGCCTCCCCTGTGACAGGGGTCTGTCATACACACAAAGTGATGCTAGTCTTTAGTAAGCACACGTTAACTAATTTTGCTTCCTTCAAATTATTTTCTGACAAAAAAAAAAATGCACTCAAACCCCATGGGCTGTTCTCTCTTTAGGAACTGACTCCACAATTCAGTGTTTCCACCCCAGATTTAACTGCTTAACAGGACCTCAGTAAGTGAATTCAGAATCAATTCAAACATCTCACAGGAAATGCATTTTTGTCATTTTGCAGTTATATCATGTTTAATTCCAATGATGTTTTCAAGTATAATAAGATCATTTTATTCAAGATCTAACTCTATCAACTTTTTCTTAAGTACACATATTCCTTCTGAGATTGACACGTTGAAGGTATCTTACCACTGATGAAATTTAAAAGAAAATGATGTGGAATGCTGAAACACTTGGAGGATAACAATAGAGCTTTGAAGGGGATAATTTAAGTGAGATGTCCAGCTTTGAATTAGTACGTCCTTGAATATTTAACTTGAAAATGCCAACCATTATCCCATGAAATTAGTGTAGATATTGAAAATAGTCAGTCTTGGGACCCCTGGTGGTTCAGATGGTTAAGCATCTGCCTTCAGCTCAGGTCATGATCCCAGGATCCTGGGATCGAGTCCCACGTCAGTCTCCCTGCTCATAGGGAGCCTGCTTCTCCGTCTGCCTGCTTCTCCCTCTGCTTGTGCTCATGCACTCTTTTTCTGTCTTCTTCAAATAAATAAAATCTTAAAAAAAAAATAGTCAGTCCCAGATGACTATCTATGACCTTGAAAAAAAGATGGATTACTTTATCTGAACTTTGGTTTTCTAAAGTGTAAAGTGAGACTAATCATGTATAGACAGCAGTGTTCTCATGAGAATGAGAGACACCACATTGTGAAGATGGATCAGAGCCCGGGCAGGAAAACAAGACCATACCAAGTGTTTCAAACACAGAGATCAAGTACATGGGACTGCTGACATAGAGTTGGGAAACTGACAGAACAAAAATTAAAATTAGTCACTGCAGAAAGCAGTGGTTTCCCACAGAACTAAAGGAAGAGAACAGAAAAGAGGGAATGCTCCCAGAAGCCAGTAGCAAGCAGGGGAGGGGAGTGAGGGAGACCTCAGGGACCATGCTGGAACAGCTAAGAAGAAAAAGCCAACTCAGAATGTTCTCAGCCTCAAATGGCTGATTCCACTTTCCCACTTATCAACTGGAGGAAGAGAATTGTTCTCGCAATGGTTAAGACTTGGACACTGGGACCAGACTGGTTCAAACTCAACTCAGACACTTACTTCCCCTGTGTCTTTGAATAAGATTGTAACCTCTTTGTCCTTCAGCTTCCACACTGGTGAAATGGGGACAATAATGCCACCCCCCCCATGATCATCCTGAGGATTCAGTAGGCTGGGATATGTACTAAGTGTAATGTATGTAAAGACTGACACAGTAAGTGCAACGAGAGAGCTTGCTAATATTGGCTGTAACATGGTTATTCCTGTCATTATTACTCCTATCCTTTAATCTTTGGGCACAAAAATTTCCCTTCCCTCATGGGGAACTGGAAGAATGTAAAACAAATGTCTTCTCCACTGAGTGTTCCTCTCTTTTTTGATTAGCTATTTGACTATTAGCTCATGAGGGGAAGGATGGTTTCTTTTCTATTGTAAAGGTTTCTCTGGTTTACAGCACTTTGCTGGGCAAAGGGAGGGACACAATGGGTATTTAAGGGCTAAAAGAAATACATGAAAAATTTAATCTCTAATTCAGACAACTGGGTGAATAGAGGTGTCAATCCTCTATCTAGGGCCATACTCAGCACATAGATGGGAACTGAGGTTATAAAATTATAGGATGTTGACCCAGAAAAATGAATAGAATGGGAAAATTTACTTATTTTTAACATTTACTCTAAAACAGGCACTGTTCTAGATACCGGGGAAATAGCTGTCAATAGGGAATAGACAAAAATGGGGCCACTGGGTGGCTCAGTAAGTTAAGCATCTGACTTCAGCTGTGTCTGTCTCCCTGCTCAGCAGGGAGTCTGTTTGTCCTTCTGCTCCTCCCATGCTCAAGCTCTCTCTCTCTCTTAAATAAACAAATAAAATCTTTTTTAAAAAGGAAGTAGACAAAATCCCTGGCTCTCAAAGAGTTTACATCTCAGTCAGGCACTCTGATAGTAAACATGATAAAAGAGTAAGTTACATGGATGTTTAGAACAAAGTGAGTACTGTGGCAGAGGGGGGAGTTTGGAATATGGTGATGAGTGTGGGCTTCACTAAGGACATCTGCACAGACTTGGAAGAAGCGAGGGAGTGAACCATATGGGCATCTGAGAGAAGAACATTCTGAAATGAAGAAGTAGCTCATGGGAACACCTTGGAATAGAAGCATGCCTCATGTGTTCTGGGATGAAGAGGGATATCTGTGTGGACACAGCCAAGAAGCAAGAGAGAAGTGGTGGAAGAGAAAGTCTGATAAGGAGAGAAGACCCAGATTGCATGGGTAACATAAACCACTCTGAAGGCATGGCTTTCTTCTGGATGAGGACTTTATAACCAGATTCATGTCTGAAGGATTACTTTGCCTGCAGGGCTCATGATAGTCCTGGAGGCAAGTGTGGATGCAGGGAGAACAGGTGGGAAGGAAATGCAATCATTCAGGTAGAGAGCTGGAGATAGAACCAGGTTTCTAATGGTATCATGCTAACCTCCAATTCCCTGACCTCTCCCTGACTGAGGCCAGATGAATGCCTGGACTTTCCAAGCCAAGGGAACCAGTAACTGCCCTCTCCCTCCTTTCCTTCCCCTCTCTCTCTCTCTTTCCTCCCTTCCTTCTCTCTTTAATACTCAGGTTGAGATGTTCTCTGACCCTCAAAATCCAAAAATTTCTAATTACACTAGTAGGAAACATTGAAAACAAAAATTTCCTATGTTTGGAGTTCTCCGATTCCCAGCAGTGATGCGATGGTATTGTAAGTGGTAGTTGGTATCTTTGGTAAAACAGTGAGGGGGCTGCAGTCTGCAGGGAGAAGAAAAACATTTAGCTTATACCTCTAAGAGTAGACTCAAGGCACTGCAGGCATGAACGCGGATGGGCTGGTACAGAGAAATACCATTAACTAGTTGCCAAGAACAATGGGTTAAAATACAGGCAGCAAGAGCCCTGGTCAGACCTCCGCTGGAGAAAAAACCCTTCCTGGCAGAGCAAAATTAAACCGCAGTTAAGGGGAGTTCAATGAGCAGGAGTCAGAATTCATCATGATGAGATTAGAACACACAAAAGCAAATTCCACCCAAATACCAGACAATTTAGAGGCATGGTGTACAGAAGACGCGTGCCTTTCTTTAGGCAATTTGCAATGAATGGCAAAGAGAAATTCATTGCTCCAAGGACAACCATATAGAATATCCCATCTTCATCTCCTTTTCTACACAGTTCACCCACAAAAGCTGCCAGGAACTAAGATGGAGGGATGGAAGGCGGACGTAGAAAGCACCCCGAGTCAGTGACAAAACCCGGTCTGAAGCTGATGAGCTGCTCTGGTTCTGCAGGAGGGTGAGGCTGCTGTGAAAGCATGGCTGAGGTGTAGGGGTGCGCAAAGTGAGGGTGACTAAACTAACACAGGGCGAAAAGATACGAAGTGGCCATTGTTTGCTTAGACCTGCAGGTTTCTCATGACCCTGTAAACCCCATCACCACGCAGGCGCTCCGGGCTCTGAGCCCCATCACCACGCAGGCGCTCCGGGCTCTGAGCCCCATCACCACGCAGGCGCTCCGGGCTCTGAACCCCATCACCACGCAGGCGCTCCGGGCTCTGAGTCCCATCACCACGCAGGCGCTCCGGGCTCTGAGTCCCATCACCACGCAGGCACTCTGGCCTGCGGATCCCATCATCAGGTGACGAGGTTTCCTGGACTGTGGCTTAAGGTTCTTAGGTGAAAGTCCCTCATGGTCCACCAGGTGCATGACCTGAATTACTAAGTCATCTGTCCCCGCCTTTATTAAGCTCCCTTTGTCTCCATAGGAAATAAAATAAAATCAGTAGCAAATAGCTCACCTTTTATCATCACCCGTTCTCCACCCACAATCATCTCTGCCCTACTCCCTCAAACTCACTGCCGTGCACAGCGCCCTATATGGTGCGCTCTGTTATGACTAACCATGGCAATAGCTAACAAAATAGTATTCAAAGATTATCTCCAAAGGACTGCAAATATATTGACTCATTAAGTTAAGAATTAACTTAATTCTGTCAACACACAATATATGGAAGAAACTAGTTTTATTATTTCCATTGCAATTCATGTCTCTATTGGAGCTTGAACCCAAACCAGTATGAAAAATTTAAGGCCTAATATCTAAGATTGGCATTTATCTTGCCATCGCCTGGTTCCATTTCTTACAAAACAGAACTAAACAAGAAATGGTTTCAAATAAGAAGGCATTATTTGGGGTTTGCATAATTGACATCATTATCTGTCAGGTGGCTTAAATAAACCCAGCAGCCATTATAAGATCATTAGGAAGGGGGTAGCAATAGGTCCAGAAGGCCAATTGGCTGTGTTCTAATCACGAGAGAAGCAACAATCTTAACAGGGGCCTCGGGGAAAATGTACTGAAGCAGCTGGAAGAGTTTAATGACCAAATCAAGGTAAAGAAATGACTGTGCACCAGTGAATAAGATAATTTCCACCATTCCAGAGGAGCTTAGAGATGCTCTCTCTGGCACCCCTGCTTCCCCACTCCTAATGCATGATCCCACAGGGACTGAAGAAATCTGAGTGCTCTCAGACAGATATATAAACGAGGGTGGAGACAAAGAAGGCAAAACATCCTGACAGAAGTAAATGGGCTTGGCTCAGCAGATCCTAGCCTAGTCTGCAATGCCATCCCACTCAGGATCTAGCAGGTTTTAGGATAGGAGTCTTGTGCATTTGTCTCCAGAATGCAAACTTTGACTTGAAGGGGGATGCGGTTTGAGGAAGAGAACACTGCCTGTTAATTGGGGCAGAATCTAATTTTAAAATCTCTTTTTCAGTAAGCATCTGGATGTTCTGTTTAATGCAACTGATTTACCTGAGGTCCATTTCCTGCCCATCAGCCTAGGGAGAAAAATACTGGACGGGAAAATGATGTAATGAGAACCAGGTCTGGGAGGAGCCTGAGTGCCTTGCAGAAAAACATCCCACTCTGTAGCAAGGGGCTCTGGATTGCAGCATATCTCAGAGGATAACCTTGGAACTAGGCTGATGTGAATTAGATGCTGACACCAGGGCAAGTTTCTTCTCCATGGATTTTTCCCCCTCTTCAGAGTCATTGGATCTTGGGTAATAGAAGTAAAATGTTTTAGATATTTTACATTTTGCAAAAAGCACCATGCAACCACCTTGGACAGGTAAGCCAGGTTCAATCCCACTCTAATGTCTCCCCAGAAAGTCTTTTCCCATTTTAAAAACCTTCTTCCCCCCAAATCATGAACATCCTCCAATGCCTGATCTCACCAATTTATGATTACAACAGTGTTTGAGGTATCATTATACCCAGTTTACTAAGAATAAAAGGCACAGAGAGGTTAGGGAATTCACCCCAAAACACACAATTTGTAATTAAAGTTTATATTTATTAAGGCATGTTATTTACCAGGCATGGGGAAAAGCACTCTGTCTAGACTATGTGAACTAAAAGCCACAAGCAAGCTCTTGAGATGGTAAGTGTGGTCATTTTCAACTTTGCTCCATAGATGAGGAATCGGAGTCTGGATGATGAATAATTTACCCAAACACAATAGAAAGGAATTGGAGTGTAACACTGGCTTAGTGGCTCCAGGGTTCCCTCTATAATTCCATGCTGCATTGCTAGTTCACGAAAACCCGGGGCTTGAATAAAGTTCTCTTACTCCAAGTGAGGTCTTTGCAAATTGGACAGGAAACACATCTATATAAAAATCCAATCTTGTTTAATATATAATCGGACAAAATTAGAGATATAAAATTGTTTATTGTGTGACTCTCAGTACCCCCAAAGACTTTCAGTTGCTTTGGTTTGGTTTGGTTTTAGTTGGTGGATTTGCAAGTTTGGAACTGCTGACGTACCGTTAAACTCATCAATATAATAAAACCTTAGGTGATTTAGAGGTCTCATTGGAAATTTCTGGATCTCAGAGGATAGAAGCAAGACAGGGATGGTTAAAAAGAGAAGCAGCCATTCTGTTACTGGCATTACCAAGAGGGATTTTAGGAAGAACATAAATGTCTAATGGGAATTTCTGAATTTGCTTTCTGTGTGATGTGCAATGGAAATCTACTCCCACATTCCCCCATGGAAATGTCAGTGAAATTCAGAGTGATTATTATGTTTGATACAAGTATACTTCTTTTTCTGGAAAATACAAAGAAGTAATAAGCTCTGTATCAAGACTGTTGCAAGCCCATGGGGACAAGCAATTTCTTCGTTCACATCAAGAGCATTACTGACTCCCAGTCTGAAGGAAGTTAAAAAAAAAAAAAAGGCAGCCATACATGAATACTATACATGCATACAACTGGTGCTACCAAATTTATGGTGGCCCTTTCCAGTTATTTAACAAATACTTCTTACTTGCATTCTAACCACCTGCTAAGTATTATAGGTATTTTTTAATGGTGGGGATATACCATTAAACAAAACAGAGTCCTGATCCACATGGAACTTCCATTTCACTGGGGGAAGATGCTAAACAGAAATCATCTTGGATCCTGACATGTATTATTGGTAGGTAAAGAGTGGCTGAAAGTGAGGGAGAAAAGCATTAGGATGCCAAAGAAGGCTTTTTGAGAGAAGAGCCCTGTGAGAGTAAGAGGAACACACATTCCAGGTGGAGGGAAGACCATGTCCAAGGGCACGTGCCTTTGAGCTTGGTGTAGTCAAGGAGACCAGAGTGGTCTCAGCATAGCAAACAAGAGGGACAGCAGGGGAAATTGGAATGGGAACCCAGAAAAGGTGTAGTAGTGTTTTATAGATCATGATGGGCAGTTTGTACTTTATTGTTATTGTAACTGGCAAGCCATTGGAGGGATATGATGGAATATACCTTGTGAACAATGGACCAGAATCTAGCAGAATCTGGTGTGAGTGGAAACAGAAAAAAGTATTCCAGATGAGAGATGGATTACAAGACCATGACTTTTAGAGAAGTTGACTTCAGATAGCATTTAGAGACAGAGTCTACAAGGGTTGCTTTGAAACTGGATGTTGGGTATGAAGGAAAGCATGCTACTAAGTATGACACTGGGGTTTCAGTTCAACAAATATGAAGTTGGAACATATGAAACCAATGCTTCCACTGGTGGAAACTGAGTTCCTAGTATCGTGTCCTCATGGAAGTAGGATCTAGGAAGCTCCATGAATGCACCCAGCCAGGATCTGCTGACTTGTGTTGAGACTATATGAGAGTCCCAACTATTCACAGCTGACAACTCAGCCAGAATCATAGAGTGGTGTTTATGACTGGAGAAAGAGGCAAGCAATTTGAAAAATCATGTAACTAGTAACGGAACCTCACCTTCACATGGCATACTACATGAGTCAATGTAATATCTTGCTCATCAGGGATAAGCATCTTTTGGTTACCACTCTATGTGGATGAATAAGCTGAGAAATGGCTCCAAAGTGAAGATTATCAGTAATTATGCAATTCATTATCACGGCAATCTAATGAGGTATCATTGTACCCACCTTATAGAAGCATAGTAAAGTACATCATTTAGGGAGACATTGTTTTCCATAAAAAATGTCTGTAATAATTATATGATCCCTACATGTGGATAGAGTAAATATGTGTGCACATTGTTGCATGTTAGGAGGTGTACACACATGCTTAAATGTATCCAAATATCTACCTACACTTTAATTTTTAAACTTAAACAGTTTTCCCTCACTTAACAAGGACCACTTTTCTCTGTTGGCACATATGGCATGGAGCACTGCGTATGGTGCATAAACAATGAATCCTGGAACATGAAAAAATAAAATAAAAGTAAGAAGTTAAACAAATAGATAAATCAAATAAAATGTACATATGTTGTGCTTAATATAAGTTATTATTATCATTCAATCTGAAACATATATATTGTTGAAAGGAGAAAATAAAACCTCACTTTAGTATAAAACCCAAGAGGAAAAGAAATGGTTTTTATAATATCAAAAATTTCCAAAACTAAATGCAGGGTCCAGTCTTTGCAATGAAGTGGGGGTGAGAATCATCATTATTCCAACTTCATAGACATGGAAATAGAGGTTCTGATAGTCCAAATAAAATGCCAAAGTCCAGACACCACAAAGTAGTGATGTTAGGACTCTGATCCTTGCCTCCCAAACCCACCTTCTTTAATCTGTCTCTTACCTTATATATCACTTGGAATGTGCTAGATTTCTAAAGGATACTCATTAAATAAATGCAAAAAGAAATCATTTATGTTCTCTTACAAAATGTAGAACAGAGCAAAGACATTTTGCTTAACTTAATGTATCTAAAACATACACTTATTAACAATCATGGAAGCATCGGTTTTCGTCTCCACCTACCAACATACATGTTGGCTGGTTTGATATAAATCTTCCCTGTTTGAAGAGCCATGCAACCTTCCCACAGACGTACCACTGTTGGCAGGATTCAATGTTTGTCCTTGAACCCCACGCTGGGTTTTAATTTGAGGACAATGAGCTCCAGAATTATTCTCTTTGTCTAGGCAGAATCCATTTCCTGTGAAAGTAGATAAGTGAGCATTTTGCTTCACAAGAATAGACATGGTAGGAAGTCCTAGAAGAAACCTATATTACTCTACTTGTTAAATTTTTCAGGCCATTTAGGATATTTGTGGAGTCTTCAGACTGCAGGACATTTTCCCTGTCACATTTTGTTTTTCAGTTCAGTTCTACACAGAACGAAAGTTGATTGAATGCACACATTGTATAACATAGTATACTAGGTTCAGGTTGGGCTGGAAAAGTAAATAAGAGTGTCACTGTCACCTGGGGCTCACTGTCTGGGTGGAAGCAGGGAAGAGTCAGAGAGAGAATCAGGAGGCACGTGACAAGATAGGTAAGTGAGAAGAGTTTGCAAGTTGTAAACTGTGGTGGGAGAATAGAAGGGCCCCTAATCATTCTGTGGTCTGAAAGCAAGGCAGTTAGGCTACTTAGGTTAGGTTAATTAGTATACACCCAGGGACAGAGGTAAGAAAGACATTACAGAGCAGAGCAGAGTGAGCAAATCACAGAGTCAACAAAGGTAGGTACGGAGGTAGGTACGGTAAGGGGCACTAAGTGATACCTTGGGGTTGTGGCATGAATGTGCAGAGGTGGGAAGCCAGGACAGAACCACTCAAGGGCCATGAACATCATGCTAATGTTTGCTTCCCATTATCTCCCCATCACATCCACAGGGACTTGCACAAGATTCCTGCTTAAAAATGTGTGAAATAAACAACGGAAGGCTAGAATTTAGGGACACAAAGATGAATAAGATATGCTCTGGGTTGTTAGGAGCCTCAAGGCCTGGTCAGGGAGATGAGGCAGTTATGTGGCCCAGGCAAGAAACTAATGGTCTGAACAATTATGCAAGCCCAGTGAAGAGATTTTGACATTCAGGTGACAAGAGCCACTTTAAACATCACTTTTCTTATCAAATAGAAGGGGCAGTCTTGAATATGGAAGATTCAATTAAGCCTGGCAAACTTATCTTTCATTGATTGTCTCCTGAATGAGAAAGAACTAGTCGTAGCCGAAGGAAGAACAGCATAATGGGATTGGGAAACTGACTTATGGTTAATTGATGTTTCAACACGGGGAAGCAGATGAATATTTGAAGAACACCAGGTTGTGAGCTTCCACATGACGCAGTGCTCTTGTTGGCTCCCTGCATGTGCCCAATTTACACTCTCAAAAGCTCATCCTGCCACTTTTAGAAGAGGCAGCTTACAAAGATTCTCTTCATCTCTTTGACCCTCACTTCTCCACAATTAGATGTAAAATGTGCTCTATACTAAATCCCACTTATTCCTGCTTTCCAGAATCTATCAGAGGAATAGCGGATGATTGAGATAGTAGCCCAGGGTTAGGTAACACGACCAAAAGCTCTGGAACCACATTAGGCTTCTCTACACATGAGCTGTGTGATTGAGGGAAGGTCACTTCATACCTCAGTTTCTACATCTCTACAATGGAGATGCAAATTTTATATGAATTTTTTTAACTCATTTTGTAAGGCATAAAACAGGAATTTTTCTTCCATTTTATTTTATTTTATTTCTTTTCAGTGTTTCAAAATTCATTGTTTATGCACCACACCCAGTGCTCCATGGAATTTTTTTTTTATTTTATTTTCAGTATAACAGAATTCATTGTTTATGCACCACACCCAGTGCTCCATGCAATCTGTGCCCTCCATAATACCCACCACCTGGCTCCCCCAACCTCCCACCCCAACCCCTTCAAAACACTCAGATTGTTTTTCAGAGTCCATAGTCTCTCATGGTTCACCTCCCCTTCCAATTTCCCTCAACTTACTTCTCCTCTCCATTTCCCCATGTCCTCCATGTTATTTGTTATGCTCCACAAATAAGTGAAACCATATGATAATTGACTCTCTCTGCTTGACTTATTTCACTCAGCATAATCTCTTCCAGTCCCGTCCATATTGCTACAAAAGTTGGGTATTCATCCTTTCTGATGGAGGCATAATACTCCATAGTGTATATGGACCACATCTTCCTTATCCATTCATCCGTTGAAGGGCATCTTGGTTCTTTCCACAGTTTGGCGACCATGGCCATTGCTGCTATAAACATTGGGGTACAGATGGCCCTTCTTTTCACTACATGAAATTCTTAACCAGAGTTTTTAAATCCCAAGAGAATTGAATATTCCATTTGAACATACATGCTTTTGGAGTATATAAAGTTCTGAGATCAAATGATACATACGGTGTGTACTTAATTAAGTACTTTTTTTTTTTGGTCTGGTTTCTGTCTTCATGTAGGCTTCAAAGTCTTTGTTATATTCTCAGAACATTCCTAACCTAAAGGAGACTCAGCCTCCCTGCTGCAAAATGGTATGAGATGTAGGGAATTTAGAGCAGCTGTAGTAGGATCGTTTACTTTGGTTACTAAAAGAGGAAAAGCTGGGTCATTCAAAGTAGTCTGTAGAATTTCTTGGTTTATTGATTGGTTTTTCCCTACTTGTTTTGTACTCAGAAGTCATGGACAGAAAATTGGGAGAGTAGTGATTTAGAAAGGTAGAATCTAATTTTGATAACTCAACAGATGATGAGTCCTGTTGCCAACTAAGGGGGCCACAGCAGTGTCTCAGTGTCTCCTTCCTTTCATTCATTTCTGTCTATCCTTGTTATATTCTTGGCAGTCATAATTTCTTAGACTCTTTGTAATCCTTTCAGTGGGTTATCTTCACTGGTACTCCAAGAGCTACTGGGGTTAATTATATTATAAAAATGAACTAGTCAATTCAACAAAAACAGCTGGTTGGACTATTTACTTATGTCCTTGAAGTGAACTGATTGTGAGTTCCTTGGATGAATTGCTAAGTTCCAGGTTTTCCCATCTGCAAAATAAAGTGGGTAAAATTCCTGTTTTGATCCATTCTTTTTTTTAAAGATTTTATTTATTCATTTGACAGAGAGATCACAATTAGGCAGAGAGGCAGGCAGAGAGAGAGGGAAGCAGGCTCCCCACTGAGCAGAAAGCCCGATGCAGGGCTCGATCCCAGGATGCTGAGATCATGACCTAAGCCGAAGGCAGAGGCTTAACCCACTGAGCCACCCAGACACCCCTGTTTTGATCCATTCTTGAGCAATAAAGTAGCTTCTGCAATGTTTCCACACCTGCCATCTGAGCTCTTTCCTTCTGTCATCGTCCATCATGTTTTCTCAGGCTGCACTACAGGTCTATCTTCTCCACCTATTGAACCCCCAGCCCTAAAAATTTAAGTCAAATGCTTCCCAGATTCTTCCATTGACAATACCTTGTTCTTTTGTTGAATTCTACTTAGATATCTTTAGCACAGGCTCCTACATGGCAAGAGCTCAGTATATCATCATGTGCGTCTGCACCTTAGTGCTGAAAGGAAATCATCATGGGTATCCCTCTATCCCAAGATGCAGAAACAGACCCAAGGTGCTTTATGATTCACATGTGTTAGTAAAGAGCAAAGCTAGAACTTGTGTCTCTTAAAATCAGTATGCCGTATCAGGAGAGAGTTGTACCATGACCTAGTCACTAAACATAGAGAAGACAGTGCAGAATTGCATTAAGGAATTTGATGTTTAGGAAGCCAAACCAGTTATGTGTATCAGTGCCTCTGTCAAGTAGGCCAACCTTGGGTAAGATATCAGTACAAATGCAGAGGTGAGTAGCTTAGAGGAGAAAAGCCAACAAGGTAATAAAGAATTGTTCAGGGGAGAAGAAACTCACCTTCATCAACCAGGTCAATAAGGTGAGAAAGAAAAAGCAGAACCAGAAATTATTGGCCAAGAAAAGCATGGCTGGTGATTTGAGTCCAAACTCCTCCCTTATGGGGAGTCACTAAGTAATCACTAAGTGATTATGAACGTTTTGCTTTATCGCTTTGTCTTTTAACGCTTTGTCTTTAAACCTCAGATGTGCCTGTAAGGCAAAGATAGACATATATACCTCAGCATATAACTTTGAGAACTGATAAAATAAATGTAGTTGCATGGCTCCATGCCTTGCACTAAGGATGTGGGAGCTTCCATCTTGTTGTTTTGATAATCCTTGAAATAATGGATTCCAGGGATATTGCCAATAACATTTAGCTCCATTTAGTACCAGATGGTGAGGTTGAATTCCTGGTAATTTCTCATCCCTGTTAAGCTCCCCCATGAGCTGATATGAACCCAGGTGGCATACAGGTGCCTGCGTTGACCCATGAGTAGACACAGTTGTCAAGCTGGAGGTACTGGGATGGTCAAAGAGATACACTGGTGCCTGTTCCAGTCTAGGGCTTGTTCCACTGTATCATGCAAAATATGCTGCAAGCCCTTGATCTCCATAGTAACCTCCCCCCCCACACACACACAAACACACTAACATCTGTGATTCTTATTTTAGGCTATAGCTATTCCCCTCCTTTTTTTTTTTTTCATTCACTTCTCCAGAGTTATAAGCTTCTGTGATGCATGATAAGTTGCATCTACCTAATATCATCGACAGACTCTTCTGCCAGGAAAAGAAACGTCCAATGAAAGCAAATCAATGGGCCACGGAAGCAGCTCTTCCCATCCATGACCTAATCTGCCTGTTTCAAAAGAAGGTGAAAAAAAAAAAAAAAGGTAATTCAGCAGCAGTCCAGGATTACTGGAAGCGATCATTTTTTATGCAGCATGGTCTTGTGTTCTTTTCAGAGGTCGCAATGATATGATCTGTAAGGTGAGAGATACTGCAGCAAACTGGATTCCTGGCCTTCATGCTTACCTGCTCAGTCACATGTCTGAGGCTCACTGTCCTCATCTGTGAAATGGTAAGAGCAATACTCGCCTGACTTGTGTCTTGCCCTTTTCTTGGCCCTTTCCTCAGTACAGAGAAGGACGATGTAGGGGAGACCATAATAATTATCTAGCACATTGGAGGCAAAGGTTTTATTCTGCTTTGTTTACTGTCAGAGCAGGAGTTAACTTGGTACACATTTAGAAAAGTGGCTGTATAGATATATTTTTGTCTTGGTTTGGAGTCTGTAAGAACAGACCTGGGACAAAGATTTGAGTGTCAAGAGTATACTTGGGAAGTAACCTTAGGAAACACTTGCAGGAGGATGGGGAAGTGAGTCAAGGAAGGGAAGGAGCCAAGGAAAGGTGTACTAACAAGGAAGTAATTACCATAGTTGTCAACAGAGCTTAATTCTGCTGGGGAGTGTGAGCCAGTGTATGACACACACTTTAGACCTGTCCAGTCCAAAACACAGGGAAGCTGGGGTACTGGGCCACCAACTCCAGTCAGGAAATCAGTTAAGGACTCCTCACCAAGAGCCATTAGTTCCCCAGCACTCCCTTCCCACCTCTCACAAGGACAGAGGGAGGCTCTGCAGTGGGGAATGACTGCAGGGGGAGAATCATGGTGCTGGCAGTTGGATGTTGGGCAGCACCACGAAAATATTAAGGGATTATAAGCAGGGTACCAGTGGTATCAGCTTCAATTATGTATCAGAAAGCTCGTGGAAAGCATCTTAATTTCTGTGCCTCAGATGGAGTTTTCTGTTATTCATTGATTATAAAGAATATGATCTACAATTTGATGTTGCTAATGTTGTATGTAGGAGAGAGAAAAATCTGAAGAGGCAATGTCTCGATTGCTATGATTTGGACCATTTGATATCTGCATCTCTACCTAGATCTCTCTCTATGTGTATATATATGTATACATATGTATGCATACACTTATGTTTATTTATTTAAAATAGAAACTGTTGTGTGTTGTGGCTAAAGATCAGGTGTTCTGGTGAGAGAAATAAAAGTAGAAAACAGGTAAAAAAAGAAAAGGCACTAGATCTACATTCACACACTTTCTTCATCATCAACAGATAAGTAATCACAGGTAATTCACATCTCCTCAATTGCGAAATTAGAGTCTTGAGCCTGGGCAGGGACAAAAAATACATTTTAAGTCATGTGCCACCTTCACTGAATGAGGGTGGTGGCTGCCAAGTCACTTGGCTGAAGATGATGAGACTGTGTTCAGGTTTGTGGTAGATGAGCCCCGTCCTCATCCACTGATATCCACAGGGAGCCTGGAGGGGCCGTGTTTACCCCTCCTGGTTCTGAATGACTGCTATAGGCACCGTGAACTCCTTTTGCCCTATCCTGTCTAAGCTTTGTTTTGTAATCACCAACTTAAAAAATCCACTAATGGGAGACAGAAACAGATTTTTTTAAGGCTCAAATAAAAAAAAAAATACCCTTAGCACTCACTGAAGCTCCTTGTATCTCACTGTCTTCCCTTAAAGGTTCAGAAGATCCATCTGACCTGAAAATGCTCAGGGTCACTAAAATGGGCAGAAAACATCACTGTTGAGCAGCTGAGAAGAAGGATAGTTTAATACTGATTTCTTTCTCATGACAATTAAATAAGCTATGTTATCACATATGGGTACAAAAGCCTGAATTTAACAATTTGACATAATGAACAGAGATCATGGATCTTTGGAGAACATGGTCCAATATCCTGAAGAGTCATTTAATTATTACATTTATTTGTGATTTTAAATAGGCTTTCACATATATTTTTGTAAATGGCTCTCAAAATAAACACTGAGATAAATAATAAGGGGCAAGCTGAAGGACAGAGCAGTGATGTTCCCTTTATTCAATATTATATGCCCACCACCAGGAAGAATTTCAGATACAGTATTCACCTTAGATAAATACTTGTGGAATTAATGTCTTGTTTTCCCTTTTCTGGACAAGAGTATGTATCTTTCTCAGCTCATGCAGTTTGTATACAGAAGAATCATTGCTTTAACACAGGTTTTCAAGGTATGTCCCAGACATTGTACCTATATGCAATCACAGCTAATGTTCAGACCCATTTGAAATCAAATCATTTTTTGTTTAGCTCCTTGATTAGACTGTAAGCTCTTATCTGTGTGTCTCACAGCTGAGGCCTCAGGATGTAACTCAGTGCCTTAGATGTAGCAGCTGATCAAAACCTAATTATTGTAAGAATTTCCATTTTAACGGTAAAATAACTTAGACAAAAGATTAAGGGACTAAATCAAAGTCATTTAGAGAATGAATGACAGAGACTTGCCTAGAATCCAGTTCTTTCCCTTAAGTCCCTGTAGAACTAACACAGAGGAAAATTTTAGGAAAAATTAACATCTAAATATTATGTCGACATGCCCAGGTTCCAGTTCTGTCTGATATGGTTGTTAAGAGAAGACTAGTCCAAAAATTCACCAGCTGCAAATTAGAGGGGGGTGAGGGGTGGGAAGTGCCCAAACAGGCACCATGAGTCAAAACACTATCAATCTGGAGAGATCTATGTTGCCTTTTATGGTGATCTCTGGCCTTATTGAGCCTAATGGATAGTGACTCCAAATGTCAGATTTTCCTCTTTTCATTTGACCCTTGGATTTCAGAGTGAATTACATTTATCACAGAAAGGTCAGCAAATTCTTTGAAGTGAAATGTGTGCTGAGAATAAAGGAAATTTTATGGTTAATGGGCATTGGCTTTTCAGCATCCTTGTCAGTGGGAAGCATGTTTGTCAACCTTCTAGCTTTATAAAAGGAAGACAGAGCTAACTTCCTACTAAAAAATATCTGAGGGCACATATTGCATGGAGCACTGGGTGTGGTGCATAAACAATGAATTCTGTTACACTGAAAAGAAATTAAATAAAAAAAAATCTGAATCAATGGTGCATTTGTATCCAAGCTCTAAACTATCCCACAAATGACCATAAAATCAGCTTCTTCTGAATTGAAACTATGCAACTTTACCCAAGGGCACTGGCAGCAGATACTTCCAGTGACCCTGTACTCTTGGCCCCCTTTTGGTTTCAGTCATGGTGGTTGTAGATTATTCAGGTTCACCTCCAGCTGACAGGTCACCCCTCAACCTGGCTCTGCCTAACTATATCCTGCCCTGAGGTCTTCTACTACAATAGCCTACTGAGTTCTTTCAAGGAGAGAGAGGAAATGAGCAGGAGTGGGGGCATGCATGTCTTTAACGAACAGATGTCGCACACTCTCCTCTTTCTGAGGGACCGATCTATGGCATGCATGTGTATGCATGTCTGTATTCATTTACTAGAACTGGGGTACAAAGCAAATTTCCAGGGACAGTTTTAAAGTCATTGATTAGATCTCTGCAATGACTAGGTCCTGGGTTTACAAAGATGACTGAAGATGGCCTTTGAATTTTCAGAGTTCAAGATTCAACAGGTGATAGATATCTGGAAATGTGTTTCTCCCTCTGTCATCTTGGCAGACTATTTCTTTATGAAACTCAGGTCAGAAGTTACCTCTTTCAGAAAGCTTCTGACATTTTCCTCCAGAATCTTCCTCTACAAATGTCCTTACCAGTTGTTTTTGGTTATATGTGCTGATATCTGTTCCTTTTGTTAATAGGTGAGCTCCCTGAGGGCAAAGACCTTGCTTTCCTCAACTCTGTCTTCACAGAATGTCCAACCGTGTATACAGTGGGTCCTCAATAGAGGTTAAATTTAAGGAACAGATTAAATTATGGATCCTTGGAAAAATTTAGCAGTATGTTCTATACATAAGTTTGTGATTCTTTCCTTCCTCCCTCCCTTCCTTCCAGTGGACTACTCCTATTGCTATTCCTATGGACAAATTTTGTATCTTTGTAATTCTACGAGTGAGCAAAATCTCTAGTCATTTAAAACCAAATGGATTTCCAGTGGTTTTAGAGAAGAGTGGGTCAAATTTTTGACTACAATAAACCAACTTTCAAAGAAGATATTAACTAGTGACAGCTACAAAAGAGGAGGATACCAGTTTGATGACCCAATGCTCCTGAGAAGTGAGAGAGAAAAAAAGAATGAATAGTTGGCCCCTTGGCTTATTTGGAAGGTGGGGTGGTATGGCCCAACAGCATTCATTTTGTATTTTTCTCTTATCTAGAAACATCAGTGCCCTCTTGTCCTAGACCTGAATCTTCTGGCACCACGACTCTTCTCCGTCAGCGCCCCCCACCCCGCCACACACACACATACACACCGAATAAATGCATGTAATCAAACACAAATGCAAGCCACCTTGTTCATCGAACATTTGGTATGCATTTCAACCATATATTTTTCTTTTTCCCATTCTGATGTTATGACTTAATCATGTCTGTAAAATGTAGGGGCAAAATCAGATTGCCGTTCAGCCACTGAATGCATATGCCATGTTGTGGGGGCTGGCTCTGGAGCATTTTCTTTTTGAATGAAGGAAGTCATCCTGAACACACATTCGTTTCTGGTAATTGCTTTTTCTTCTATATCACAATATGCTTGAGGATATATTTTTTGTTGTTTCCTTTCTGTTGGTTCCATTGCTTATTAATGGGTTTTGAATTCTGTATCTTTAGGTTTATTTCCTGATTTTGGTCAGGGAACTTTACAGAGAGCTCTGCTATGAGAAAAACTAGAAGAAGGCAAATAAAGATAACATACCTGGTCACCTGGTCAGGAAAAAAAAAAAAAAAAGAACCTAACTTTGCAAAATGCCTTCCCAGACAAGATCTAGTTTGCTTCTTTCAAAGACTGGAAGACTGGAAACTCAGGTTTCATTATACTGATTTAGAGATTAAGTATTGACTTTGGGAGGTGAAAAAGACTTGGCCCGAGTTATTTACATGGAAGGTAGTGGAGCCTGCTTGCAACAATATCGAGTCTTGGCTCCTGTCAGTTCTTTCCAGTGGGCCAAAAGAAAACTTACTATAATAAGAATAAATCAGTTATCTAAAAGTAATAATATATGAGCCATTAAATAATTAGTGCCACTCACTATATGGTCAATTTCTGTTATTTCCAGTACTCATTTTAGTATGGTTACAAAGGAAGGGAAGCACTAATAAGCAACTTGTTCATGACTCCATTGCTTTTAAATAGTTGTGCTTAAATCATACTTAGGAGAAACAACATTCAAAGCCCGTGTCCTCTCACTCCATCACCTGACTTACAGTCTGAGCACAAGTGGCATATTCAGGGAGGGTATTTGTCATAAGTAGAAATTGATGATCCTTTAGGATCCAAGAGGACACAGAAGTTAATAAGCATTGTTTGTTTTAGTTAGTAAGTCCCACAGTCAAAACTCAAGCTAGAGAAATAGAAGACAGGAAGAAAATTAATGGAGAGTTAATAATAAGAAAATAATTTTAAATTGGGACACCATTGCCAACAGGATGTGGATAGATAGAGGATGTTTTAGTCAGCTTGAGCTGCTTTGACAAATACCATAGACTGGGGGGTTCAAATAACAGACATTTATTTCTCATAGGTCTGGAAGCTGGAAGATCAGGGTGCCAACGTGGTTGGGTTCTGGTGAGAGCCCTCTTCCTGGCTTGCAGGTTGCCTCTGCGTGCTCACATGACCTTCTCTTTGTGCACACCTGGTTTTCTATCTACCATCTATCTATATCTACCTACCTACCTACCTACATATATACATTTAGGGGCTCTAATCTCTTTAGGAACACTTACCATGACCTACTTACCTCCCACAGACTTCATCTCCAAATAACGTTACTCTGGGATTTAGAGCTTCCACATATGAAGTCTCGGGGACACAATTCATTCCATATCAGAGGAAATGATATAAAGACTTAGTGGGAATGCATTGTCTCTTAAGGAAGAACTTGCTTCAGAAAGTACTGAACTCAGGCATTAAAGGCTGAGTGGGAAAAACTCTATCATCCTGCCTCAACTCCCCACCTTGGGTCCACTTATCTGCAGTAACCTGAAGGATAAGTACTTCCCACCTCAAAATTGAAGAGCCCAAAGGAAGAGCTCTATTGGCTCAGCTCGATTACAGGCACTGTTGTGGACTATGTGCTAAGATGAGTGGACTGAGTGACAGAGGTTCTGGCTTACACACCCTCTGGGACCAGACAATGGGGTGCTATGATTGCTCACCACACAAAAGTCACATTACTGCAAAGGAGATGAGAAGTTGCCTAAGAAAATGGAGTAGTTGGCAGACAAAAATATCTAATGGGAAGTGTAGGAATACCCTGGTGTGGATGATGAGAAGTGTAGTAACAAAGAGTATAGAAAAGAGTGTGGTGGGAATCAGGTAATCTGGACTTTGTTTTATTACTCCCTGCATGTGAACAATGAGTTTCACTGCTCTGGGCTTCAACTTAACTATCAGTAGTATGAGGAATCCCCAAATTGGCTGTGTATAGGGACCATTTTAGAGATTTTTAAACATATATTGCTAGAATGTCCCAACACAAGAAAACGATATATAAAGATAAAAGTTAGAAAAATAATTATCTCTTGACTAATACTCAAGGACCACTGTTCTGGGTGACCTCTTTGGACCTTTGCTATTCTAATATCTGATTATTGTAATTAAGAGAGAGAGAGAGACAGAGACAGAGAGAAAAAAAAATCTTTAGATGAGTAATAACATGCAGACTTTCACGGCTGACCCAATATAGCTGTGCCATGTGTCACTCAATACTCCCATTATGGTGTCTGCTTGCTGATAAACAGTGAAAGCCTGCCACATGCTTTCAAGCAAAGAAGATTTTCAAGACTTTCCAAATAAAGATCAATGGGCTCATTCTGCATGCAGACAATTTCATCAAAAGAAACACACACCATAGAAATAGACTACTCCCCATGGTTTCCTGCCCTCCAGCTTTTGTAAAGTCATAACAGATGCTCAACAGCCTTACAGAGCCCCAGACTGCTAGCAGCTGTGCATTGACTCCTGCTAATTAAGCCACCTATCACCTGACCAACAGTGCATTCCACATTGGGATTGCTCTAGGAGAGGCAACAGTCACACTAATCATTCACCTTGAGTGGAAAAGATTTCAGACATGAAACGAGCTTCTTCCAGCACTGCCTGCTCCTACAGGGAAGACAATAAGCTCCACACTGAAAGGGAGAACACAGTTTACTGGGGATTAGTGTCACAGCTCGTTTTGAGTGTGAAAATAAATTGCTCAGGGATCATTTATTCATGGAGTTCTTAACCAAGGTATAAATTTGGGTCACTTCTGGGTTGTTGGATTATAGATCCCTTTACAGATCCCTTGACCCCCATCTGGACCGTGTGTTTCAGAATCTCAGATGGGTGGACACACGTGTAGACTTACAAATCCTGTTTATTCTGATATTAAAATTGATCCAGCAGAATCCCCACCTCTGTAACAAATATGGATGTTGATGTCTAGCCCACTAAAGAACTGATTTGGGGCTAGAACTCAGACTTCTTGAAAATTAAAAAAGAAAAATGAAGGATGAAGATTTAAGGGCTGAGGCTATCATCCTGAATATTTATTTATTTTTTCTCTTTATTTATATTTAAATTCAATCAGCCAACATATAGTTTCAGCCAACATCATTAGTTTCAGATGCAGTGTTAATAATGCATCAATTGCATAAAACACCCAGTGTTCATTTCATCATGTGCCCTCCTTAATGCCCTTCATCCAATTACATCATGCCCCCATCCCCTCTCCCCTCCTGCAACCCTTATTTTGTTTCCTATAGTTAAGAGTCTCTGATTTTTCTTCCTCTCTGATGACTTCCCATTCAGTTTTTGCTTCCTTCCCCTCTGATCCTCTGGGCTATTTTGTATAGTCCACATTTGAGTGAAACCATATGATAAGTGTCTTTCTCTGATTGACTTATTTCACTCAACATAATTTAAAATAAGAAAATAATTTTAAATTGGGACACCATTGCCAACAGGTGTTGGCAATGAACAGTTGCCAACTGCCAACAGTTGCCAACCAGTTCCATTCACATCGATGTAAATGGTAAATATTCAACATGGTAAGTTTCTGATGGCTGAGTAATATTCCACTGTATATACATCACATCTTCTTTATTCATTCATCTGCCAATGGGCATCTCAGCTCTTTCCACAGTTTGGCTATCGTGCACATGGTTGCTATAAACGTTGGAGTGCAGGTGACCCTTCAGATCATTACATTTGTATCTTTGGGGTAAATAGCCAGTAGTGCAATTACTGGGTCTTAGGGCAGCTCTATTTTTAATTTCTTGGAGGAACCTCCATACTGTTTTCCAGAGTGGCTGCACTAGCTTGCATTCCCACCAACAGTGTAAGAGGGTTCCGTATCCTCATTAAGAAAGTTCCATATCCTCACCAACATCTGTTGTTTCCTGTCTTGTTAATTTTAGCTATTCTGACTGGCATGAGGTGGTATCTCATTGTGATTTTGATTTGTATTTCCCTGATGCTGAATGATGTTGAACATTTTTTCATGTGTCTGTTGGCCATTTGTAGGTCTTCTTTGCAGAAATGTCTTTTCATGTCTTCTGCCCACTTCTTGACTGGATTATTTGTTTTTTTGGGTGTTGAGTTTGATAACTTCTTTATAGATCTTGGATACTAGCCCTTTTTTCTGATATGACATTTGCCAATATGTTCTCCAATTTATTGCCTATGAGTTTTGCCAAATATTTCCTTTGCTGTGCAGAAGATTTTTATCCTGATGAAGTCCCAATACTTCATTTTTACTTTTATTTCCCTTGCCTTTGGCTACGTGTTTAGTGAGAAGTTGCTGCAGCCAAGGTCAAAGAGGTTGCTGCCTGTGTCCTCCTATAGGATTTTGATGTATTCGTCTCACATTTAGGTCTTTCATCCATTTTGAGTTTATATCTGTGTGGTGTAAGAAAATGATCTGAACCCTAAAAACTAAAGAACACTTAACACAAGAAATTGAGGAGGACATAAATAAATTGAAAACATGCCATGTTCATAGATTAGAGGAATAAATATTGTAAAAATGTCTATGCTACCCAGAGCAATCTATACATTCAATGCAAGCCCTATCAAAATACCATCAACATTTTTTTTTCACAGAGCTGGAACAATCCTAAAATTATTTTTAATTCAATATTTTTCTTTTATTATTTTTTAAATAATTTTTAAAATTTATTTTCAGCATAACACTATTCATTGTTTTTGTACCACAGCCAGTGCTCCATGCAATCCGTGCCCTCTCTAATACCCACCACCTGGTTCCCCCAACCTCCCACCCCCCACCTCTTCAAACCCTTCAGATTGTTTTTCAGAGTCCATAGTGTTTCATAGTTCACCTCCCCTTCCAATTTCCCCCAACTCCCTTCTCCTAACTCCCCATGTCCTCCATGCTATTTGTTATGCTCCACAAATAAGTGAAACCATATGATAATTGACTCTCTCTGCTTGACTTATTTCACTCAGCATAATCTCTTCCAGTCCCGTCCATATTGCTACAAAAGTTGGGTATTCATCCTTTCTGATGGAGGCATAATACTCCATAGTGTATACGGACCACATCTTCCTTATCCATTCATCCGTTGAAGGGCATCTTGGTTCTTTCCACAGTTTGGCAACCATGGCCATTGCTGCTATAAACATCGGGGTACAGATAGCCCTTCTTTTCACTACATCTGTATCTTTGGGATAAATACCCAGTAGTGCAATTGCAGGGTCATAGGGAAGTTCTATTTTTAATTTCTTGAGGAATCTCCACACTGTTCTCCAAAGAGGCTGCACCAACTTGCATTCCCACCAACAGTGTAAGAGGGTTCCCCTTTCTCCACATTCTCTCCAACACATATTGTTTCCTGTCTTGCTAATTTTGGCCATTCTAACTGGTATAAGGTGATATCTCAATGTGGTTTTAATTTGAATCTCCCTGATGGCTAGTGATTTGACAAAATCCAGCATCCGTTCCTGATTAAAACGCTTCAAAGGATAGGGATAGACGGAACATTCCTGAACTTCATAAAATCTATCTATGAAAAACCCACAGCAAATATCATCCTCAATGGGAAAAAGCTTGCAGCCTTCCCGTTGAGATCAGGAACACGACAAGGATGCCCACTCTCACCACTCTTGTTCAACATAGTATTAGAAGTCCTAGCAACAGCAATCAGACAACAAAGAGAAATAAAAGGTATCCAAATTGGCAATGAAGAAGTCAAACTCTCTCTCTTCACAGATGACATGATTCTTTATATGGAAAACCCAAAAGACTCCACCCCCAAACTACTAGAACTCATACAGCAATTCAGTAATGTGGCAGGATACAAAGTCAATGTACAGAAATCAGTGGCTTTCTTATACACTAACAACGAAAATACAGAAAGGGAAATTAGAGAATCGATTCCATTTACTATAGCACCAAGAACCATAAGATACCTGGGAATAAACCTAACCAAAGAGGTAAAGGATCTGTCCTCGAGGAACTACAGAACACTCATGAAAGAAATTGAAGAAGACACAAAAAGATGGAAGACCATTCCATGCTCTTGGATCGGAAGAATAAACATTGTTAAAATGTCTATACTGCCTAGAGCAATGTATACTTTTAATGCCATTCCAATCAAAATTCCACTGGTATTTTTCAAAGAGCTGGAGCAAATAATCCAGAAATTTATATGGAACCAGAAGAGACCCTGAATCACTAATGAAATGTTGAAAAACAAAAATAAACTTGGGGCATCACGTTACCTGATTTCAAGCTTTACTACAAAGCTGTGATCAGCAAGACAGCATGGTACTGGCATAAAAACAGACACATAGACCAGTGGAACAGAGTAGAGAGCCCAGATATGGACCCTCAATTCTATGGTCAAATAATCTTCGACAAAACAGGAAAAAATATACAGTGGAAAAAAAACAGTCTCTTCAATAAATGGTGCTGGGAAAACTGGACAGCTATATGTAGAAGAATGAAACTCGACCATTCTCTTACAACGTACACAAAGATAAACTTAAATTAAAAAAATCAAATGGGTCTTCAAAAGATGGAACCATGAAGATCAGAGGAAGAGACAGAAGTAGATGTAATGAGGGAAGTAAGAGGTTGGAGTGATTAAGAGAAGGACCTCCAAGCCAAGGAATGTGGGCAGCCTCTAGAAACAGAAAAACAAGCAGTTTATCCCATGAAGCCTCCAGAGGAATGCAGCCCTGCCAGCACCTAGGTTTTAAACTTCTTATCTCCAGATTCTAATAGAATAAGTTTATGTTGTTTTTGGCTACTGAGTTTGTGGTAACTTGGTAGAGTGGCAATAGAAACTAGACAGACACCTCTGCCTAGAGATAAGGACTTCACTTGGAACAGTGTAGGGAAGATCACACCTAAGTGCAAAAACAACGGAGATCTTGGTGAAAAGCAACTGGGAGGAAACATCTTTACAAAATCTCACAGCAACAAAGAAAAGTATTGATCAGTTGAAGACAAACAGAGAGAACCAGGGAAAGACACAGCTAAGAAGAGCCCTCTGAAGCTTTCATAACTATGCCCCTGGGGGGGAAAAAAAAAACAAAAACAAACAAACAAAAAACCTTTTTTATACCTTTTTTATAAGGTATATGTGCATTTGGAGTTTGTTTTCCATTTTCTTATTCTCATACTGTGTTCCTGAGATTAACTGGTGAGAGAAAAGGAGTATGCTTTGCCTTGGGTCAGGTGCCTCATTCAAAAGCCATGTTCATTATGCCAGCTTCCATTTAATAAATTACTGCCTAGGGTACACTGAATGGCATCATAGTAGCTTCAAATCCATTAAGAGACAATTTAGTAACTCTACAGGAAGATGGGTCAAGGATAACATTGGCATTACCTTGTGTACCTGGAGCTCAGGAGTTCTCACATGCGTTTCATCCAATTAATGTAGATAGCTTTTCTCTCCATTATACAAATGGATAAAGTGGCTTATAAGATAAGGAGAATGCATCAGGTCTCACTAACCTGTGATGTTGCTACCCAATATGCGATCCAGGTGACTTTAACCTCTGTCTCTGACACCATAGTCTGTCCTGCCATGCTCTTTGTAGAAGTCTGAGAGAAACTTGAAACAATGCAAAGTGATATTTGGGATTACACTATTAGGTAGTTACCTTAAGAAATTTAGGTTTTCAAGTAGTGCACCAAGATGAGGAGGAAAGAGGAAACCATGTAATATGTAATATGGAGAGTAGTAGAGGAATTGAGAACATTTAGTTTCAAAAAGGGAAATGTAATTCTAGAAATAGTACCCATGTAAATAACACCCTGAAGTTTACAAATCACGCATCCCTGTCTCCTCACTTACCCTTCTAAATAATTTATTGTTTAATCAAGTCTCCTATTTTTTACAAATGAGAGAACTGAAACGAGCTTGGTAACACCTTTACAGTGATACACTCAGGAAATTAGGAAAGCCAGTGTCTTGACAAAGGTATTTGATAATCTAGTGTTAGATCAAAACTCACCTTGACCTATAGCTACTTCCTGATCAAGCTCTTCTGTTTCTTTTAGTAACATCTCTTTTCCCTTCTTTCTCATTCCCTACTCATTCTCACAGCTTCCTTGCTGTTTCTACATAGACCAAAATGTCTCAAGAAATTATCACTTTATCTTTCCTCTCCCTGAAAAATTCTTCTTCAAGATCCCCATGTGTCTGGCTACTTCTTAAAATTCTCAGAGCTCAACGTACACATCACCTCCTTGAACCAGACTTGCTTGCCCCCATTACCTAAAGACCCTCCCCCTGGAAAACAGTGCATATTATAACACTCTCTTTTTTTGTTTTTGGTCTTCAGAACACATATTTCTATCCTGTTTATCCATTTGTGATCTGTCTTTCCCTGCTAGAATCTCATTCTAGGAGAGCAGACACATTGCCCGTTTTATACACTATCATGTCCTCATTATCTGCACAATACCCAGTGCATAATAGATGACAAATATTTACTGTATGTATGAAAAACATATGTTAGCTATAGGGGGAAAAGACAAGTAGTTGTCTTTGTGAAATACAGGAGAATTAATAAATTCCTATTTAGCCTCTGGGGTCAGAAACAGGTTTGGTGAATGAGGTTCCAGAGAGGTAATAGAATTTAATCCTCCCCAAAGAAAGAACTGTGTAGGGGCACCTGGGTGGCTCAGTGGGTTGAGCCTCTGCCTTCAGCTCGGGTCATGATCTCAAGGTCCTGGGATCGAGCCCGCATTGAGCTCTGCTCAGCAGGGAGCCTGCTCCCCCTCCTCTCTCTCTCTGCCTGCCTCTCTGCCTACTTGTGATCTCTGTCTGCCAAATAAATAAATAAAATCTTTATATATAAAAAAGAACTGTGTAAAGCAGCACATCTCTGCCTGCAGCAAACGCGTCATTCCACACAGTGGTTAGTTATTGATTGGTGGAATGTTCAGGGAAGGGCTAGACATGCATCCTCAAGGTGCAGCAGTGCCTGTATCCTGCACATGGTTGTACTAAGGCAGTTTCTATCCTACTATCTCACTTCTGGAACCTATGACTCTAAAGGGGCATTTTGTATGTTAAATGCTGTCTTATGGGACAAAGACAAGAAAGGAGGCAGACTTGCTAATCATACTTTATTATTTTCCTTTAAGGGCATACAAATCATAAGAGAAATCTAGAAATTATTTCTGATCTTGTTTGCAAAAGTCCGATGCGCTCAAAGTTCTAACAGCATCTTAGGTTTCAATTTATATTAAATATGCAGTTATCCCCTAATTATTTTCAGTTTTTAAAAGACTGTACATTTTTTTTTTTTTTGAGAGAGCAAGAGAGCGAGCACAACCCAGAGAAGGGGCAGAGGGAGAGGGAGAGGAAGCCCAATGTGGGGCTTGATCCCAGGACCCTGGGATCATAACCTGAGCTGAAGACAGACACTAACAGACTAAGCCACCCAGGCTGTAATTAGTCAGTGAGGAATGATTTCAGTTGCAAGGAACCAAAAACTACACTAAAACGCTTCGAACAAATAGGGGGTTATAATAGCCATATGAACAGAAGTCTGGGGATAATCAGTTGTCAGCAGTGATTTAACTGTAGCTTCAAGGAGATTTCACTTCTTTATTTCTGTCCATTCCTAGATTGATAGCTCCATCTCTCAAGTGGTTTCATAAAGAGTAAGTTGCTAACTCTTTTCAAGTGCTGGAGTCTCATATGTAAAATACTAAAATTAATGATACTTCTTTTATTGCATTGTTATTAGAAATGAAAAGATAATATATGACAAGTGCTTTGTACTGGACTTTGCCTTCAAGAGCTACATAATTTATAATAATAATATAATAATACTTTATCATTGCTGCAACTTTTACATTGAATTTCTCTGACAGCACACCTGTTTCACCTTGCCCTCACACTCAGCTTTTTGCTTTATTGTTTAGGTCAAGACATCTACTTGGAAAAGTTTTCTCGGACAAACCCACACTGTTCATCCTTCTGTGCCCCTCCCCCAACACTTGCCAGCTTCCCTTAGAGCTCTGGACACCCTTGGCCTTGGGAAATGTCCACTTATTTAAACCCCCCAACTTTAATGTCAGTTCAGTTCAATTCAAGCCAGTTGGTGTTTACAGAATAACTACTGCATGTCAGACACAGGAAAATCTCTGCAAAGCCTTCTTCTAATTCCTGTAAGTGAAGTTAGTTACTCACATATTTGAGTTCTAGGAGTATGTCCCAGGTCAGACTCTCTACAAGCAGGTGCTAAAACAGGATTTGGGTGGGGGTAAATGTTAATTAGGGATGGATTTCCTCAAAGGGAAGGGAGAGAAAGCAGGACATGCAAAGAAAGAAGATAAACTGTGATGCAACCAGACAGAAGTGGCTAAATGGTGACATGCTAGTCAGAATCATCCCAAGTAGAACCAAGATAGCCAGATCTTTATATCCCTCCATCACTCAGTCCCTGAAGTGGGCTGCCAAAGGATGTGATCTCAGGCAGAGCAGATCTGAAAGTCTGCAGCAGGAGACTGCGGCCCATGCTTCTTGAAGTTGTTCAGGAAGCCCTTTCTTGAATGGAGAGCTGATAGCACATCCTTGGCTCTATAATAGTCTACACATTGGGATGTTCAAATTCACTTGCCCAGGTATATTCAGATTATAATTCCTCCTGAATTCCATTGGACCAATCTTCCTAACAGGAAATGTAAAAGATTGTTGAGTGTGTTATATAGGTTCTTTATATATTTTGGATACTAACCCTTTATCAGATATGTCATTTGAAAACATCTTCTCCCATTCGGTAAGCTTTTTTTTTTAATTAATTAATTTTTTTTTAATTTTTAAATTTATTTTCAGTGTAACAGTATTCATTGTTTTTGCACCACACACAGTGCTCCATGCAATCCGTGCCCTCTCCAATACCCATCACCTAGTTCCCCCAACCTCCCACCCCCCCACCTCTTCAAAACCCTCAGATTGTTTTTCAGTAAGCTGACTTTTAGTTTTGTTTATTGTTTACTTCACTGTGCAGAAACTTTTTATTTTGATGTAGTCCCAAAAGCTTATTTTGGCTTCTGTTTCCCTTGGCTCAGGAAACATTCTTAAAAAATATTGCTACTGCCAATGTCAAAGAAATTACTCCTGTGTTCTCTTCTAGAATTTTTATGGTTTCATACCTCAAGTTTAGGTCTTTATTCCATTTTGAATGTTTTTGTGTATGGTGTAAGAAAGTGGTCCAGTTTCATTCTTTTGCATGTAGCTTACCAGTTTCCCCAACACCGTTTTTTGAAGACACTCTCTTCTACCCATTGGATATTGTTTTCTGTTTTGTTTAAGGTTAATTTGCCATATAATTGTGGCCTTATTTCTGGGTTTTCTATTCTGTTCCATTGAGTTATGTGCCTATTTCCATGCCAGTACCGTACTGTTTTGATTACTATAGTTTTGTAATGTAAGTCAAAGTCTAGAATTAAGATACCTCCAGCTTTGCTTTTCTTTTTCAAAATTGCTTTGGCTATTTGGGGTCTTTTGTGGTTCCAAATAAATTTTACGATTTATTTTAGGATTTACACAAGGAACCACTGAAATTTCTCAAAACTGTATCTCATAATTAAACAGAATTTTTATGCTGTCTCCTGGCAAAAGTGTACCCCATTTGGAAACTAAGACTTCTAATTCTGCATACTCCAGCTTGTGAACATGAGAAATAAACATCTCCAAGTGAATAATTTGGCATGATAGCAACTGGAGTCACTCCTGCTTCCACTCTTTGGTTCCCAGACACATGTACTGTTTCATTCGGAACACTACTACGTAAAAACTTTGATTCACTACGTGCAATGAGTCCTAGAAGATGGATGCTAGTCATCATACTCTCAAGCTGCCATTTCACATTTGCCTTGAGCAGGACATTTTAATCCTCTTCCAGCCTGGCATCTTCTGGTGGAACAATATGTGATGTGACCAGTGGATTCCACTGTTACGTGTGTACTTCCTACCTCCTTTTCTGTAAAGGGAATTCCTTAGCAATGTTACATGGGATTTCATGCTGATGGACCACAAGTTCTCAAACAGTGGGTGCTCAATGAGATCCTGCAGGAAGCAAAGGAAAAGTCCTGAAAATACCTAAAATAGGTGTATATCTTAATTTCGACAAATTATTGCCTCTTCTGGGAAAGAAAAGGTAGTCTAATGTAGTCAATTTTTCACCAAGTGGTGGCATCTCGTATAGGAATTACACTGTGTCAGGGCTGAAATTTTGCCTCTCTTGCTGGCACGTTGGATAATCAATGGTGATGACAGCCAGATCAGCCCTGGCAAGTGAGAGTCCATAGTGTTAAACCCATGGATAGCCTTCATCTCTTTAACTATGGTCACTTCATTCATGTACCCAATGTAACAATAATGAAGTGGCTGACACCAGAGGCTAGACTATATCAAAGATGGAGTTATTGTACCCTTGTCTATTTAGCATTTTGTCAGTGTTCTCTGGTGGGTGTTAACACATGATGGAAAGTCTTTACACTTTGTGTTTACTTTGTAGTCCTCCTTGTTCCTAATTTTTTTTTTTAATTAACTTACAAGACATTATTTGTTTTAGGGACATAGGTCTGTTGTCCCTGATCTTTTAACATTTTTCTGATCTGATCTGATCTACCACTGTCTAATTCACTATATATATATATATATATATATATATATATATTCTCATTTCAAATCATGTGTCTTTCTACTCACAGTAAATGATGAGGTACACTCCTCAAAACTTTGTTCATTGGGAGGTTTACTCCTCATTCTGGGTTTTCACTGAAACCTTTGCATGACACTACAGTATAATTTCCATTTATTTTAGGTTATGTTTCCATTCTGCATCAATACCATGCTTTGTTTTTTTTTTAATAATTTTATTTTTTATAAATATATATATATATATATATATATATATATATATATATATTTTCCCCCAGGGGTACAGGTCTGTGAATCTCCACGTTTACAAACTTTTTTTAACTCTCTTTTATGAGGCTGAACAGGATTTCATTATACACCCATAGTATGAGCTTGTGGAGTGATGCTCTTTTCAGGAGGGCTGGATATCATGGTGTCTGGGCAAATTTTTCATGTACTTTGCTTGTGCTGTGTGTCTCACTCAGGCTCAGTACTGAATAGATTTGCATCTTACAGTGAATGGTTGTTGAGCTTACCTGACTTAATTCCTGGTGTATCTGGTAGAAACCAGTTCATAATGGGCAGTTTGGGTCACATTGTCATTTAATGTGCTATGGCCAGATGTTTTGTCTCTACATGGGGTTGTTTTCCAAAAGCTTACAATTGTTTGGTGCATGTGGCTTGGATTTATTCCTGAACTTCAATAGCTCTGTTGCATTGTATTTTTTTTAATTGAATTTTGCCCAAAAACACTCCATGGTATTTTTTCCCACCACTGATACCTCTGATGCCACAGGGTATTCCAGATCATATGACCCAAGCAACAGGGCTGCTTACCTAGCAGCTTGGACTTGCTGCCGAACCCTTTCCTTCTTTAGGTCCCATCTTAACTTTGGGTCTTCTGAGTCACCCAGAAGATGGACCAAAGCAATATTCCTACCTGTGGATCATGTCATCTCCAGAACTCAAAGAGGCCCACTAGATTTTGAAGATTTCTTTTTCATGGTGGGGGATGTGAAGCACAGTAACATTCTTTTACTTTGAAGACCATGTTCCTAGAATATGACCTCTTGACCTGATGATTTGACTCCTAAAAATGTACAAATATGTCTGGCCTCCAAATCTTTGCTGGGTTTAGTTCCCACCCCTGAAATCTAAGTGTCTTAAGAAGGCTTCCAGCTTGTAAGTCACAATTTGTTCATCCAGCTCAATCAACCTGACATCATCAATGTAATCAATCAATGTGAAGTTTGTCAGACTATCCAGAAATTCCAGGTCACTTTGAACTTTATTATTATGACAACAAGCAGAAGAGTTAACATAATCCCAGGCAACACCTTTTGGTGTATGTGTGCGTGCATGTGTGTGTGTGTGTGCGTGTGTATGTGTATTGTTATTGTTTTATGCAAATGTAAGCTGTTTTAATATATTTTCTGATAAGGATAGGAAACAACAATATCAAAATCTGCATGTCACGTACTTGAGGAGATATTGATCTATTGAATTAAAGATACCACATCTCTCGTGGTGGTGCTACTTGGGGCTACTATTTCATTGAGCTAAAGTAGTCTGTAGTAATCTTCCAGGATTCCTCCAGTTTCTATATTGTTGGTTGTGGTTTATTAAAGGAAGAGACCATAGCAATCATCCTTCTCCCACATCTTTTCAGTTCTTAGGAGTGGTAGGAATATTGCCTTCCTCCTAGGATATGATGCTGTTTTTAATTAACTATCTTGCATGGGAAGAAGAGGACATTGGTAGGATCAGAGGTTTCCACTTGATCTTTCCTATGATGATAGCTTTTACCTCAGAGACCCAGATCCCAGTTTGGAGATTGTGTTGACTGCCAAATATGTCTATCCCAATTTCTGGGACCAAAGAGATGACCACTGGGAGGTCTGCTGGACACTTTGATCACTATTAGCTTGGTGTTAGCCAATATTTCAGGTTATTACTCGAACCTTGTGTGACCCTGCTCTAACAAAGGAACCATTTTGATGGTTTCATATGTCAGTTTGACTAAGCAATAGGACCCATTTATTTAATCAGATACTAATCTATTTTTTGCTGTAAAAATATCTTATAGATGAGTTTGATATCTATATTTGGTTAATTTTGAAATAAAGGAGATAGGTATTACTTCCTCCATATGGCTTTCTCAAATGCCTAATACATTATACACCCTACTTGAGTCCTTTCTCTTATGCAACTTGATTCATCAGTAAAACTGTTAACAACTGGATCAGAACCTTATGTCAGGGACTGTTTATACCTCACCTTCTACTAGTTCTGGGCTCTCTTCAGATGGTGAATGACACTGCTTCAAAATTATACCTCACCACCTGCTTAGATCATTATTGGTACCAAGAGTTATAGGTTGAGTTCACTGGAGGAAAATGCTGAGATGGTGTATGCAGGGTAAAAGGTTTATTAAAGAACAGTACCTGTGAAAGGGGAGAAAGGAAGCAAGATTAATCAAAGGAGAAAGTCCAGCTTCATTGCAGGCTTGACAAAGCCTTATTTTGCCTGGAACAGAATTCTGGAGAGCATGTTTCCTATCCAAGTTACCCCACAAGGGAGAACAGACTGTACTTTACTACCCATTTCATTTAGTTGGTGGATATGGGTTAGCCTTGGAGGGGGCAAGAACAAGGCATCCTTCTGCAGGTGAGGCACACCCAAGGAGGCAATAGCTAGATCTCTACTGACCTCACTCTTCACTTTTGGGCAACAAGTCATTTCTTGAAAAGTGTTTGAGTGGTGCATCTCCACATTTTCATGTCTACCAAAAAGCACTCTGTTGATTCTTGTGTTGTCATGCTCACCGTGCTTCACCTGTTGACTCATCTCATTTCTCCTGGTATGCTGTGATATTTTTGAAGGGAAATTTTTTATTTTAGTCACCTTTGTATCTTCCAGCCAACCACAGTGTTTGGTTTAGATGCTGTTCAATACATGATTGTTGAGTACCTTAAATTCATTGATTTATTCCCCAGTATCTACTGGAGAAAATATTTATGCTAGGCAGAGTACTAGATGTGGTAAATATTGCAGTGATAAGCTAAGTATGGCTTTTATAAGAATGGAGCTCATGGGAAGAAGGGATGACAAGATGATCTAAAAATTATGGTACTGGCTTTGAAGCTCAAATGTAATATCATGTCTGCCATTTTCAAGTTACAAAACTTCAGGCAAGTTGTTTAGCCTGACTCTCAGTTTTTTCATTTCCCCAATAATGATTATAATATTTAACATGCATATTTATCCTGAGGATTAGAGATATTATAAATAAAATACTGAAGCTTATTCTGAGCATTGAAGATAGCAAATTAAAATAACTGGTTCATAATAGACAATTTTGTTATTTTGGATTGTCCAAAGACAGACTCTGAAATGTGGCCTTTGATGCAAGTAGAGTTTGGGGAGGTAATCTTAGAAGTAGGGAAAATGACACAGAGAAGGAAGAAAAGCCAAAGTACACCCATGAGTGGGATTCCATTCTGGACCAAGGGAGTTCAAGCCTACCAGGAACTGCTAATAAACTTCAAATTGTCCACTGGAAGACCAATGAGATTGGAACTTTTATCCACTGACTCCTATTCCACATTAATTAAATGCTACCTCCTGGGATGTCTACCCCACCCATTTCATGGTTTGTGACTTGTGGTGGTGGAGAAACTGCCAGCTCTCCTGGGGCTTGGAGAAAGCCCTTATGCAGAGGAGAAGAAAGATGAAAGATCCAGATGCTTGAGGCTGGACGGTGCCAGCCTTCCAGGGACCAAAGCTCTAGGTAAATGCAGATGTGCTGAGGGTTATGGGTGAGGGACATCTGTATCCTTGGCCAGGAAAGGAGAGTAGCTCTTGTTAGTGTAGTTGCTGATGCAACGGTTTTTGTCATGATTTTTAATTATTAGCACTACTTTACTCACCATTTTATTTATTTATTTATTTATTTATTTATTTGAGAAAGAGCATGTGAGCAGGGGTTAGGAAGAGACAAAGGGAAAGGGAGAGAAAGAGTCTTAAGTAGGCTCCACACTCAGTGTGGAGGCTGATGATCTCATAACCCTGAGATCATCACCCAGAGGTAATAACCTGAGCCAAAATCAAGAGTTGGAGCTTAACTGACTAAGCCATTGGGCATCCCATTACTATTATACTTCTTAAGCAAGAATTAGGTGAATAAAGGAAATGACCCGAACCTGCGGAATAACAAAGACTGTTATTGTTTCCCCTAGGTGACTTACAAGAAAATTAGTGCCAAAAATGGAGATTCACTTCAAATAAAGATGGTTAATTTTCAACATTCATTTTCCAAAGGTATCTCGAAGGTGGGTCTTGGAACAAACAAAATGGTCCTAGGGTTAATTACTGTGGGTTCCCTGTTATTCTACCAGTTTTTTGCAATTTAGTGTCTTTTCTTGTGTTCTCCCTTCACGTCTGCTTGCCTGAAGCCTGTGGTCTGGGCATTGTGCCCAGTTTGATTTAATTTTGGTTTCCTACTTATGCAGCATCCTAGCTGTGGTTTGGAGATGACATTTTACAAATTGTGTTTAGGCGTTTTTGTTTATTTATGGTGGAACAAGTACAGAAAGCTTGTGCCCAGCTTGTTTGGATAATAACATTTAAAATAGGAGGAATAAAACTAATAGCAAATGATAATACATACAAATGTGTGATTATACAGAACACTAGTGCGTGTTTACATGTCTTCAAATGGAGCTGTGGATATAATAACAGGACATTGCTGTCTTATTTCTACTTTGTTTTTCATCGCTTTCCGTAAAACCTGAAAAATAAGAGAAAGGACAGAACAGAGGTTTGTGGCCATGATGTGCCATCTGAAAGGATTGGGCAAGCACGTGGTGGCACCTGCAATGAGCTGGGGATTCATAGAGGTTTCACAAAATCCAGAGCCAGGAATTGAGCTGAGTCCTGACCAAATTCTCAAATTCCCAAAGGTGAGCTGGACTTATAGGGAGGCAAGCAAACCCACTGTATCACATCATGTTGATAATCTCCTACCAAAGCTCTTTTAGTTTGTGGGTAGAATTTGGGCTATATCCCATAGTGTTTCTGGTCACTTTCCTGCATGAAAATATCCAGTGCAATCACTGTATTCTGTTATCCAATTTAAAACTTCTCTCTATCTCCAAACTTTCTGCCTCAGACTAGAACACCTCAAATTGCATAGAGGCCAGGAAGGGCTTCTCTGTGTGTTCACTACATTTTTCTTCATCCCCCCCCTTATCCTTCTCCCTCATGCTGCCTCTGAGCTTCCAGGCACAGAGCAGGCACTGAGGAGAGGTAACAGGCAGAGAAATGGAAATGATGTTTCATAGCCAGTGGTTGAGATCTGCAGATGTTCATGAGCTGAATTATTCCCTCTTGGAGTGCCTTTGAAGGCTTCTTGGAGACCCCACAGGTGGGAACTTCTTCAAGTAGGAATGTCCCCAGGTCAGAAGTTCTGGTACCTCCCTGTGGCATGGGAGGTGCTCCCCTGGCTGCTCTGTCTACTCCCATCAATTCTTTGTGTTGCTACCCTGCTCATCCCAGCAGCTATCTTCTGCCTTCAGATGTTTCAGGCTTCTCAGATATCAATCCTTAAGTCCTTTGATGTTCAAAGAATACATACCTCTGATTATTTCCCTGGAAACCCTTCACTTGCTTTAAGAGGAAAGGTCAGAAAGCCTTCCTCACCCCAGCAAGTAAGAATTTACTGCATATCTCTACCTCTTTCTCTGTGATCTCTCTCACTCACTCTCTCAAATAAATAAGTAAAATCTTTAAAAAAAAATACAACATACCTTCAGCCTTCACCAAAGTAGATCCTCCAGCCTACAGCCTCTGACCTCCTCTGCCTACTTGATAGGGTACTTCTGATACAACCACCACCTGTGCACCATTCATTTGCAAGACCTGCAATACAGTGGTGTACTTAGAATCAACTATCCTGTCCTCAACATTTGTGACTCGTGTAGAATCTGGGTCTACAGGAAGGGACACATTTAATATCCTGCCGTGAACAGATGCACAGTAGGAGTCGGGGAGTGAACGGATCCACAACAGGGATCAGGGGAGTACATCTGTGGAGCCTTAAAATATTGTGGCTTCGGTCTGCTCCCCCATCTATAATGCAACACCAAGCTTACCATGAGATCCTGAAGGGTGTTGCCTAAAATTCTGAAGCCCTATGAGGTTCTGGTGTTATCTGCCTGGGAAACAAGAAAAAGAATAGTTCAGTTACTGAAAGGTGGTATGTAGGATAGAAATGACAAGCCAGAGATAGCTGAACCCTAGATTTGTTGCATCTTAATTCTGCTTGCTCAATGAGCCAGAAAAGACATTTAACTTCTCCTGGCCTCAGTTTTATGAATAAAATGGAAAGAATCATAGTACTCAACGTATAGGTGATTCTAAAGATGAACTGAGATAATATACAAGAGGCCCTTAGAACGGCATGCATTATATGCTCAATAAATATTAGCTGTTATTGGCTTCGGGTTTGGGCATCCACCCCCCGACATACAGCCACATGCAGAAAACAGTGGCAGTGAGACACTTCTGGACAGTTGGTAATTCATTTCCATCAATCAGTGCAGCAGTTATGTAGAACCTCTCCATGCCAGAGCATTGTGTTAGTCACTGCAACACTGGGTGACGATGGAGAAGGTAAACGAGGTGTGAATTTTGATATAGTAGGGGAATCAGACACATACACAAGTGTCGGGACTGTCTCCAGATATATTCAAAGTCTAAGGCAACTCGTCTTTAAATAATGCAAATTCAAACCAGATTTACCACACAGATTGGCAAAAATGTTAAATCTTGAGAGTATCATACCCATTGCCAGGGAGGGTGTTGGGAAATAAAGCATTGTCATTGTAAGTGTGAATGGTCAACTTTTGTGGGAAGTATACAGAAAGTATCTAAAAAATCAAGATATGTGTATCCTGTGATTGAGGTATCCTGTTAAAGGTATGTGGATATACTGTATAGATATTTTGGGAAACGTTAAGCAAGATACATAATGATATTTATTTCAGCTTTGTAATAAGAGAAAGAGAAGACCTAGCAAAAAGTGTCCTTCAAGACGGGGCTGGCTATATAAATTATGACATATCCAAATGATGAAATACTGTGTGACACTTAGAAGGGTTGAAATAAATAAGTGTGAGCTGATATGGAAGGATAACCACAGTATGTTATTAAATGGGGGGAAAATGCAAGGCCGATGACACCATACAAAATGCATATATACATACACTTTTATATCCTTATGGAGTAAAGTCTGAACTATTTTTAAAAGGTCATTACAAGAAACTGTAAGCAGTTAATATTTTGAGGAGGTGCCTAAAAGAGTGGGGTATTTACTTTTATTTTGTGCAATTCAAGGCGATTTTAATTTCCGCCCTCCCCCCATATTATTATTTTTAAGTCCAGGAAAGAAGAACCCCCTCAGAAGAGAGTATGACCCCATGGGGTTTCTCCAGCCTCTGCTGCCGGCTTGCTCTTCACACCACCCGTCTTTGCAATGGGCTTCTCTCTGACCCATCTCCGTGATGACTCCCGTTCGCACAGGACTTGTTTGGAATTTGCTCCTCCTGCTCCCAGTGGAGGCTTTCTTGCTCTGGCTGGGCATCACCAAATCTGGGGGAACTTCAGGAAAGCATAAATATGAGCCTCTCACCCTGAATCGATCATTAAGTGCAATTTTGGGGTGTGGGAGCAGAAACTTTTCCTCTGTAAATGTCTCCAGACGATGGTGACCTGCTTCTGGGCTGAGAAGCATGGAATTTCTCCTGTTTCACAACTCCTGCTTTTCACAGAGTGGCTACCATCTTCAGCTCTGGCCCCCACACTATAAGTGCTTCATAGTTTGTCTGCAAAAGAGCTGGGGCCTCACACTGCTCTGAAATGCCTCACTTTTGCTCCCACTCCTTCCCCAGCTCACTTGACTGTCCCCCCTTTGACTCCTCAGCGTTGCTCCAGCTCAGACCCTCCTCCAGCTCCAAATCTTGCCTCTGATGTGTGAAGTCAGCTATGTTTTCTAAATGTGCTCAGTATTTTGACCTCTCTCATCAGGATTACAGACCCTCTTAAGTGAACTGACCCTAAAGAATAGTCCTAGATAGCAAAACCTTCTGTTCCAGAATTCCATTTACAGGCTCTGTCCCTGTAAAATTACCTGTCAGTTACCTGTCAATGGGTTTACTCTGTAACTGTCTTCACCCACCATTGGGAAATTCTATTTTTGTTTTGTAGTTTTGCGCTGAGTTATGCTTTTGTTCCACTATTTGCCTTGCCTGGACCTGACCCACTAAAGCGGTATTTCTTAAAATTTAATGTAATAGGATTCACCTAGGGATCTTGTTAAAATGCATATTTAGATTCAATAGGTCTGGGGTAGGGCTTAAGATTCTTATTTTTTAACAAGCTCCCTGGTGATGTCAATGCTGCTGATGTTCCACGGTCCACACTGAGTAGAAAGCATTAAAACTGCTATCTCCTGGCTTCCTGTTTCTACCCTATTAGCCTCCTTCAGATTCACATTGGTCCATTCTCCGCTTAAACCAGAGTCAGCAAGTGGATCATGGCAGTTAGTAAATGGCATGATCAAGATTTAACCTCAGACTTTGGGGTCTATACTAAGTAGAAACAGGTTTCTCAGGCTTTGCATAATAATCATAACTCATATTTACCAAGAATTCATGTGCCAAGAATTGAACAAAGTGCTTTACATTTATGAACTTTAAAAAATTATATCTTCCAACAATTCTATGAAGTAGGCACTACAGCTATTCCAATTCATGCGTGAGTACTCCGAGGTTAACTAACTTGCATGAGGATTTATAGTAAGTTATGGGGTTGAAATTCAAATCCAGAAGGCAAGATTTTTTCAGACAAATCCTTTTAACTATCAGGAGTGTGTGTGTGTGTGTGTGTGTGTGTGTGTGTGTGTGTGTATTTTCATATTTGGCAAGTAAGTAGAAATGGTCAGGATATAAATCACTTATGTGACTCCAAACTGACGTTCGTTACTTTTGCTGCATCCCTACTCTAAGAAGATACATATCTATCTATCTATCTATCTATCTATCTATCTAGATATATAGATATCCATAGATATATATATATATCTATGGATATCTATATATGGATATATATTTGAAGTTAGCTTTTAAAAAAATAATGCAGGGACTGCCATTTTCCCATTGGGTATTCTTTCTTGCTTTGTCAAAGATTAGTTGACCATAGAGTTGAGAGTCCATTTCTGGGCTCTCTTTTCTGTTCCACTGATCTATGTGCCTGTTTTTGTGCCTGTGCCATTCTGCCTTTATAATTACAGCTATGTAATAGAGCTTGAAGTCCAGTATTATGAAACCATTAGCTTTGGTTTTCTTTTTCAACACTCCTCTGGCTATTCAGGGTCTTTTCTTGTTCCATACAAATTTTAGGATTGTTTTAATTTGAATCTCCCTGATGGCTAGTGATGATGAACATTTTTTCATGTGTCTGATAGCCATTTGTATGTCTTCATTGGAGAAGTGTCTGTTCATATCTTCTGCCCATTTTTTGATATGATTATCTGTTTTGTGTGTGTTGAGTTTGAGGAGTTCTTTATAGATCCTGGATATCAATCTTTTGTCTGTACTGTCATTTGCAAATATCTTCTCCCATTCCATGTGTTGCCTCTTTGTTTTCTTGACTGTTTCCTTTGCTGTGCAGAAGCTTTTGATTTTGATGAAGTCCCAAAAGTTTATTTTGGCTTTTGTTTCCTTTGCCTTTGGAGACATATCTTGAAAGAAGTTGCTGTGGCTGATATCAAAGAGATTACTGCCTATGTTCTCCTCTAGGATTCTGATGGATTCCTGTCTCACGCTGAGGTCTTTTATCCATTTTGAGTTTATCTTTGTGGACGGTATAAGAGAATGGTTGAGTTTCATTCTTCTACCTATAGCTGCCCAGTTTTCCCAGCACCATTTATTGAAGAGACTGTCTTTTTTCCACTGTATATTCTTTCCTGTTTTGTCGAAGATTAACTGACCATAGAGTTGAGAGTCCATATCTGGTCTCTCTATTCTGTTCCACTGGTCTATGTGTCTGTTTTTATGCCACTACCATGCTGTCTTGGTGGTCACAGCTTTGTATTAAAGCTTGAAATCAAGTGACATGATGCCCCCGGTTATTTTTGTTTTTCAACATTTCCTTAGCGATTCAGGGTCTCTTCTGGTTCCATATAAATTTCTGGATTATTTGCTCCAGCTCTTTGAAGAATACTGGCTATAATACTGTCTATCCCTATGCTTTGAAGCATTTTAATCAGGAATGGATGCTAGATTTTGTCAAATGCTTTTTCTGCATCAATTGAGAGGACCATGTGGTTCTTCTCTCTTCTCATATTAATTTGTTCTATCACATTGATTGATTTGCGAATGTTGAACCATCCTTGTAGCCCAGGGATGAATCCCACCTGGTCATGGTGGATAATCTTTTTAATGTGCTGTTGGATCCTGTTTGCTAGGATCTTGTTGAGAATCTTAGCATCCATATTCATCAGTGATATTGGTCTGAAATTCTCCTTTTTGGTAGGGTCTTTGCCTGGTTTGGGGATCAGGGTAATGCTGGCTTCATAGAAAGAGTCTGGAAGTTTTCCTTCTGCTTCGATTTTTTGAAACAGCTTCAGGAGAATAGGTGTTATTTCTTCTTTGAAAGTTTGGTAGAATTCCCCAGGGAATCCATCAGGTCCCGGGCTCTTGTTTTTTGGGAGGTTTTTGATCACTGCTTCAATCTCGTTACTAGATATCGGTCTATTCAGGTTGTCATTTTCTTCCTGGTTCAATTTTGGGAGTTTATAGTTTTCCAGGAATGCATCCATTTCATCTAGGTTGCTTAGCTTATTGGCATATAACTGTTGATAATAACTTCTGATGATTGTTTCTACTTCCTTGGTGTTAGTTGTGATCTCTCCCTTTTCATTCATAATTTTATTAATTTGGGCTTTTTCTCTTTTCTTTTGGATTAGTGTGGCCAATGGTTTATCGATTTTATTGATTCTTTAAAAAAAAACAGCTTCTAGTTTCATTGATACATTCTACTGTATCTCTGGTTTCTACCTCATTGATCTCAGCTCTAAAATTGATTATGTCCCTTCTTATGTGTGGAGTTGGTTTGATTTGTTGTTGATTCTCCAGTTCTTTAAGGTGTAGAGACAGCTGGTGTGTTCTGGATTTTTCAATTTTTTTTTTTTGAGGGAGGCTTGGATGGCTATGTATTTCCCCCTTAGGACCGTCTTTGCTGTATCCCATAGGTTTTGGACCGAAGTGTCTTCATTCTCATTGGTTTCCATGAATTGTTTCAGTTCTTCTTTGATCTCCTGGTTGATCCAAGCATTCTTAAGCAAGCTGGTCTTTATCTTCCAGGTGCTTGAGTTCCTTCTGAACTTTTCCTTGTGATTGAGCTCCAGTTTCAAAGCATTGTGATCTGAGAATATGCAGGGAATAATCTCAGTCTTTTGGTATCGGTTGAGTCCTGATTTGTGACCCAGTATGTGGTCTATTCTTGAGAAGGTTCCATATGCACTTGAGAAGAATGAGTATTCTGTTGTTTTAGGGTGGATTGAGGAGGGAGTCAAAGATGCAGAAAGGGGCACACTGTGGCTTCCCTTATGATGATGAAGAGAAGATAATGTCTCTTCCTGTTGGTGACTTCTTTTCTCCCACATAGCTGCAGGGTCAAATGAGGTTCATTAGGTCCTTCTATTGATTCAGTGTCTTTGCCCTTGGAAGGTCATTTGAGACTAAGATAAGTTTGCACAGCAAGAAAACAGAGTGGGCAATTCAGGCTGGCGCTATACTATTAGAGAATTTGGGTACTATTCTATGTGTCTTCTGAACTTGCAAGTGACAGAGTGGCATGGGAAGACAGGACTTACTGGAAGTGATGATAAAGAAACAAAGAGTCTGTGGTTGCATTGCCTGTCCCCTGCCTCATGCCAGCAGCACCCAGCATGAGGAGACTAAATGAACATGGAACTATTTAGCAGGTCCTGGAAATTTAGCTTATATGGAGGCTTGGGTTTAAATGGAATTGTCTGCATTAAGCCTGCTGAAAATATACACATTGGTTTCAAAATGAGTCCAAGAATAACCACATTCAAGCATTACAATTCTTTCCATTATGAATATAACACCCCAGAGTGGGTTTCTAAGGACCCTGACAAGTTGAATTACTGTCTTTTCCTACTCAGCTGCTTGTGACTGAGCTTACAATGAAATGGCTTTAAACAATGTCATGCCTCTTTACCCAAGACACACTTACAGGACCTCATTCACACCCCAGTGAAAACATAAGGAAGGGAGTGTTGGATCCAGAGGCAAAGGGCTCAGGATTCTTGCTGTAGTTGTGTGGCTGATGAGCCATGTGACCTTTGACAGTCACTTGCCAGTTCCTATACTTGCTTCCCTATCAGAGCATAATGAGGGTGTGGACTGAATCAGAGTCTTTATGAATCTCTCCAGTTTCTAACTCAATTCAACAAACATTTACAGAGTTTATACTATGTTGCCACCACTGTGCTAGACAACTCCCAGCTGTATAATTTATTTTTTTATTCCATTGAAAACTAGAGTCAGGTAATTTTCATGCAGTTTTTAACACAAAATCACTGGACTGGGAGCCACAAGCCTCAGGTTCTGCTTACAGCTTTGTCATTAAATATTTGTGTGATCTTTACAAAGTTACATCAGCCATCTGGGTTTTAGTTTCTTCATCTGTAAAAGTAGAAGGAAGAATGAGGATAATGTTGAGAGCTCATGGTCAGTCATGTAGTGGTTTGTCCCCACAAATCTTATAATAACCATGTGCTGAGCTGAATGTATATTCTATGCCAGACAACATATAAGACCATAGCCTGAGAAGTTATATTATTCCCTTTTGACATTGCTTTGTTCAGGATATGTAGTCAGAAATTTTTATCTCTCTCTTTTCCTTGGAATTGTGAGCATTTTCTTAGCAGGAAGCTGTTACATAGCATAGAAATGGTAGACTGTGTGTCCATTTTCCTTCCAGGTTGTGAGTCGTGAAGATGGAACTCTTCTCTTTGAAGTTTTTATGCAGGTTCTGAAAACTCGCAGGAGTTCAATAAAAGTGTATCACAGTTATCCTCCCCTGTGTATTTTTTCTATCCCCGGTAAGTTTGTCCCCAACACACCAGACAGAGAACAATCCTCACCAGAGAAGATCTCAGTGTGTTTTATTCTAGATCCTACAGTTAATAAATGTTAAATAAATGCCTTTCTATTTTTTAATTTGTTACTTTGGGACATTATAAAATAAGTATTTACTCCCCTCTTCCTTCCACTGTTAATAGGCACAATGTACATTCCAGCGCTCGTTGGTGTTTTGCTTGGGGCCATGTAACTTGCTTTTGCCAGTGGGATGTTACTAAATACAATGTGGTCAAAGACTTGAAATACAATTTTTCTCTTGAGTTTCTGCAGTTATTGGGGAAAGAACATGGCCTGGCAGGTTCCCAAAAGAATGAGAGACACATGCAACAGACTTGGAGTAATCTCAGTCTGGAGCCAAGTTCAGCCTAGATAGGTCAATACCTAGCCAACCCTCAGATTCACAAACAAGAGTAAATTTTATTTCGAACCATTGTTTTTTGAGATAGTTTGTTATGCAGCACCATGGTAGCAGAGGATGACTGACACATTTCGAAAGCCAGAGATGAGTTGTTTCTTCACAGACCTGTGGCTCCTGCCTCTTTTATGTCTCCAATTCCTAGAGACTGTGTTTACTCAAGAAAAATTAATGGAGAAAACAGAGAAAGTTTAGAGCTCTGGTACAGAGATTAAGAATAATCACTGCTTTGAAGGAACTCACACAGTCTAGTAGGAGAGGCAGGTAAATAAACAGATAAAACAATGAAATGGGATATGTGCTTTGACAGACTGAGGCTACACACAGAGGAGGCATTAAAGTAGACCCAGGCTTTAAGTGGACTTCAGGAAAGGCTGTCAGGAGGCACTGATATCTAAGCTGATTTGTGGTAGATCCATAAGAAATAGGAAGGCACAGAGACACACTGATTACATCAGAAGGAACCCCATATGTGGAGTCTTTGTATACGAAAGATGGTGTGATGGTATACAGAAGATATCTCAGGCTTTGACCATAAATGTAGTGAGTTCACGTCCTGATTGTACCACTTACTAAGTACCATTAATTGGCATGGTACTTAGCGTTTCCAAAGCTCACTTTCTTTAACTATAAAATGGGGATGATACACATTCCTTGCAAAATTTCTGTGAAGATTAGATACAAAACAAATAAAATAAACAGTGTAGGGGTAGCTAGTGATAGAAGAAAAAAAAAGAAGACAAAGAAGAGGAAAATAATAGAGTGTTGTTTCAAAGAAAAGAGAGGAATCTACTGCAGATTTGGCCACAAACTTAACAAATTTTCTTAGTATGATAAACAACCAGCAAGCCTCATTTCTGGGAATCTGACCTCTCTAGGAATAATAGTCTTGCCACCAGAGTTACCCCATGCCCACTCAGTAAGCAATTTAAACACCATCTGCCTTGCTTCTGTGTAATGGGGCCCTAAGTCCCTTTTGATTAGGACCTCCAAAACTTTGGAGCATTGTCATGTGAGAAGGAAGTTCTATTGTTCAGTCTACTGAGGAGATCAGAGTCACCGCATTTTGCATTCCCACCAACGGTGTAAGAGGGTTCCTAATTCTCCACATACTCACCAACATCTGTTGTTTCCTGAGTTGTTATTTTTAGCCATTCTGACTGTTGTGATGTGATATTTCCTCGTAGTTTTGATGTGCATTTCCCTGATGATAAGTGATGTTGAGCATCTTTACATGTGTCTGTTAGCCATCTGTATATCTTCTTTGGAAAAATGTCTATTCATGTCTTCTACCCACTTTTTAATTGGATTATTTGGTTTTTTTGGGTGTTCAGTTTTATAAGGAAAACACTATGGAGTTGTAACAAAAAGTTGAAAATAAAACTACCCTAAATCCAGCAATTGCAATACTAAGTATTTACACAAATGATCTTTGACTGATGAATAGATAAAGAAGATGTGGGAGATTATATATATATATATATATAACTATATATATAGTTATATATATATATATATACACATATATATATATACACATATATGTGTATATATATAGGACTATTACTCAGCTATAAAAAAGAATGAAATCTTGCCACTTGCGAACAAGGATGGAGCTAGAGAATATGATGCAAAGTGAAATAAGTCAGAGACAGACAAATGCCATATGATTTCACTCATATGTGCAGTTTAAGAAACAAAACAGATGAGCGTATGGGGAAAAAATGGCAAACCAGGAGACAGACTCTTAACTACAGAGAACAAACTGATGGTTACTGGAGGGAAGGTGGGCAGGAGATGGGGTAGATGTATGATAGGTATTGGGGAGGGCACTTGCAAGTGATGAGCCCTTGGGGGTAGTGTATAAGTGATGACTCACTAAATTCTACTCCTTAAACTAAAATTATGCTGTATGTTAACTAACTAGAATTTAAGTAAAAACTGGGGGGAAAAAAACAACCCATAATTCAGGAAATCAGAGGTTAAATCCCATTGCTCACACATGTAGCAATGCCCCTGGCCTCCCTCTCTGAATGACCTCTTGTTGCTCTCATCCTCCCTCACTCCCTTCAGTCACAGGGACCTTCCTCGGTGTTTCCCAGATACTATGCTTTCTTCTGCTTTAGAATTATCACCTTTGTGGTTCTCTCTACTTAGAATTCTTTCTCTAGGGGTTGTTTTCTCTTTTTTCTTTCTTTTTCTCGCTTCCTTCCTTCCTTCCTTAATGGCCAATTCTTGGTCAAAACTTAGGATCTAGCTCCCAACATTTCCTTCTTAGAGAAATGTTTTCCTGATGACTCATGTGTAATGATATATTTCAAAGATTATTATATAAAATTATGCATTTCAAACGTGTGTGTTGATTTTATCTTCCCTGTTCATATTTAACCTATTTGTAAGCTCCATGACATTCTGTAAACCTAAAGCTTAGATACATGACTAGAAAATAAGTGTCCAATAATGATTTCTTACACACATGCACAGAGAGAACTAATAAAGTCTGAGGACAGAGCCAGTGCAATGAAAGTCAAATTTATCTAAACCAAATTTTCCTCAAAGTGGAATGGAGATATTCATGAAACTCTGAGTCAGAATGTGAAATGGAAGGTCAAGGGGTGGGCAGGGGTGAGAGATGAGGCAAGAGATGTCCCAGGGGCTAAATCATGTAGACACTCGGCTGTTGCATTAATATATCACATTTTATTGTGTGGATAATATAGAGCCTTTTAAGAGTATATTAATCAGGGTCCTTGTTTAAAAAATAAAATCAATCTAGCTATCTTAAGCAGGAAAAGAAATATTTATTATATTACAGCCCTCAGAATCTCTGAGGGGATCAGATTTCCCAGGAACGATGCTACACAGCCATAAATACAGCAGCTTCGTACATCACAAGACTCGTCTAGGAAAAGCCTTCCTGCCATCACTGCCCATCCTGGGCAGCTATGTCCCCATAACTGGATGTTAGAAACATCACCACAGCTATCTCAGCAGGGGGACTCACATCAGCCTCCAGGTCTCAGAAAAGCATATATGTTTTACTGGGTCTTGGACCTATCTGACACTCTACCTGCAAGAGTGTCTCAGAAATGCAGCTCTTACCGTCTTAACCTCTCCAGTGCAAATAAGTCAGAAGACCTTCGGGGGATGCTAAATGACCAGCCCCCTCTACCTGCCACCCAGATCTGTATTTCAGGAACACGAGTCTGTCTAGGAGAGAATGCCAGACAACCTGGAAAGGATTCCAGAGAAAGAATTTCTCCCCTGGGGGGACTAGTTACTTTCCAGAGTACCTTCCAGCACTGGTCTTCTTTGACTATTTTGGGGACAGCTTTATTAAGAGAATATGAATTCAGAGAACAGAATTATTTTTGGTTGAATAACCACCATGTTCCCAACACTGTGTGGAGTGTCTTGCCTGTGTTGATTTATAATATCCTCCTCTGTTCTCTTCTTCTCTCTCCCTCTGCCCTTCCCTCCACACACCTTTCCTGGGCTGGGACTCTGTCCCAAAGAAGATGTTAATTTTAGGAGATTGAAATAATTTTTACGTCCAAAATTTTTTTCCATGGAGCAGTTATTAGCCTTTAAATATCAGCATCTGTTCCTCTTTTATATTTCCTGCTAATGAATGCTTACCTACAGGATGCTTCTCTATGTGTGCTCTGTGGTCAGAAATTTGAGATCATGCATGCTTCTTGAAGGTAGATCCATCCACATGTCTAATACTTCTGTGTGCTGCACCACTTTGATACATGCATGGGTATCAAAGAGAAAGAAGAAAAAATGGAGTTTAACTTAGATAGACCTCAAGCCTCAAAAACATTCTAATATCCAGTTTTTACCCAAGATCTCATAATTTGTCCAGACACTAATAGACAGATCCTGTGTCTTTGTGTATGATTTCCTCAGATGGAGGAGGGAAAAGTGAGAGGTAGAATATGGGCACTCAACTGTCACTCAAAATTCCTAACAGTTGCTGTTATTATTACACCAATGCCATTTTCCGGGTTGTGATGTTGCCATGTATATATAAAATGCCATCATTTAGGGAAATGGGATGAAAGGTACAGAGATCGTCTCTGTAATATTTTTGGTAATTTCTGAGTCTACAATTAGTTCAAAATAAAAAAAAATGAAGTATGGTATCACTACCATCAGCAATTAGGGTGTCAAAATCACTGGCCTTCATGGCATGGGGACCTCAGATTTAAAAAAAAAAACACAATGACCTATTTCCCACCTTTTTTAAAGATTTTATTTATTTAAGAGAGCAAAAGAGACACAAGGATACTGTGTTGAGTGCCAAGCCGGACACAAGGCCAATCGCAGGACCCTGAGATCACAGCCTAAGCCGAAACCGAGAGCTGGGCACTTAACTGACTGAGCCACCCAGGTGCCCCTCTTTCCCACTTCTTTTTTTTTTTAATTTTTATTTATTTTTAAATTTCTTTTCAGTGTTCCAGAATTCATTGTTCATTCTTTAGATGACAGAAAAGTATGCATAAATGTGTTTAAGGCATTGTTTTTTTTTTGTTTGTTTCTTAATATTTTTTTTATTTTCAGCATAAAAGTATTCCTTGTTTTTGCACCACACCCAGTGCTCCATGCAATCCGTGCCCTCTCTAATACCTACCACCTGGTTCCCCTAACCTCCCACCCCCCACCGGGTGGTGGATATTAGAGAGGGCACGGATTGCATGGAGCCCTCTTTCCCACTTCTTGAGGGAAAATGTGTTTCCGTTATTTCCTGAGCACATGCACCAAAGACAGGATAGAAGACTTCTTTTCAAATTAAAACAGATTGAACTTAGAAAAAAAGAAAAAGAAAAAAATTAGGTATTCTATGTCTACTTTATATTTGCAGAAACAGAAGCTCAGAGAATTAAATAACTTGCTCAAAGTCATAGTTAGGAAGTAACTGTGTTTGGATTCAAACTTAGCTATTTCTATCTCTTACTTATGCAATCTGACTTGAGAGGGTACAGAATGCAGACAGAGCTCTCCCCTATCCATCCAGAAGGATGTTCTGGTAATATTGTCCCTGACATGCAGGAAAGCATCAAGTCCATCAAAGCCAACTACACAGCTTCCAAGGGGACTGCTCATAGCCAGGGAGTCTTTGATCCCTGAGAGCATCTGCACCAAAGCATCATGAGCATTTTTCTCTGTCAGAATTATTTCCTAAGTGTGTTCATGAGCCACATCTTGCCAAGAATAAACCAGTGTGAACACCCGTAGATTGTCAATGTGAGCCCAACAGCCACAGCCATGATTTGTGATGATGCCATCAATTTGCAGACACTGCTGTTCCACAGAGGGCTTTGCCGCAGTGTAGAAGAAGGTGGCCAAAGGTAAGATGTGGTAGACGAACTTGAAAGAACTCTTTGCTCCATTAAAAACTAAAACACCCAGTAATGAAGACACATTGTAATAAAATTTTCCCTGAGGGTGTCTGTTCAAAGGGAAGTACATCGCATGTCTAGAAGAGAGGGCTTGCAGTCATATGAGATCCAAGTTAGCACCGAGTCTATAGGTACATTGTCTTTTGATAGTTTCAGGATTTAAACACAGGAGAGGGAAGAGCTTGAAAAGGAGATTTTGCTGAAAAATGTGAACAAAGGGCAAATGGGGGAGTTCAGTTGTTACCTCAAGAATAAGCAGGTGACTTAGGAAATGTGGTCTCACGTCTTTCCTTCCTCACCTACCAGCTGAGCAACTGGAACAAACACTTTTCTGTCTCTTACACAGCAGCATCTTGGAACTAGTGAGAAGATCAATAAAAGAATATACGTGAAGGGGTTTTATGAGAGGCAAACACTTTCCAAGTATAAGCAATCTGCGTTTTGGGCACATATTGAGTATCTCCTGTATGTCAGTTTGTTGTCACTTACATGTCCCTCCCCTGAGTTCACCAGCTGGTCTTCTTGCTCCTTGTCTCCTCGCTCCTTTTCCCTCAATCTGGGATGTTCTTGCCCTTTTAACTTTTAACTTCTTGCCCTTTTAACTTTTCTTTCTCTCTCTTTTTATTCATTCATTTATTCAAAATTCATCCCCTCGGTGAGGTCTTTTCTAACCATCATTTAGAAAAATGGAGGCTCTGACACTCTCCCACTTTCCAGCTTTATTTTGTTTCATATTTATAATTATAATTATATTTTTACCAATTTAATTTTACTGAGAAGGAAGCTGAAGCCTGGAGGCATTTCCCCTATACAATAATACAACTAGCATTTCCTGAGCATGGATAGTGTGCAAGGTTTTGATCCAGGTGCTTTGAATATCTTAATTCACTAACCTATGTCTGGGTAACTTGCAAGTATATTGTCTTAATCTGTAGGGGTTTATACAGATAAAGTCAGAAGTGAATCAAAGACATATCACTTGTTTTGTATATTTGGCTGAAGACGACTCTAGTGGGTGGTGACAAGATCAGCCTGTTTACTTATCTGACTTCCCCTACCTGACTGTGCCTTGTTCACAGGAGCACTCATGTGTGGTATTGGCCCATCGGCCATCGGTTGTATGAGGTTACAACAGGGCCATTGGTTAAAAAAAAAAAAATTCATTGAATGTAAATAATCCTGTGCCATGCCTAGAAGTAGCAGCTACTATCACCACATGCATTTTTATTACACACCTCTCTGAACCTGGCACTGCATTCTCCATTACATCGGCAGGAGTGGTAACCCATGTTTTATTTCTAGAGTTCTGATACTCACGAGGGTTAAGTCACAAGCTGGTGGGCATCAGGATAGCTTAAGCCAGTGCTCTCTCCATTTTTAATTTTTTCTAATCTATATGCATTTCTCCTCCATGAAAACAGGTTCAGTAAGACTCTGGAACAGTGTCTTTCATGGATCTAAAGTCTTTTTTTTTAAAAGATTTTATTTTTTACTTGACATATATAGATCACAAGCAGGCAGAAAGAGAGGAAGAGAAGCAGGCTCCCCACCGAGCAGAGAGCCAGATGCGGGACTCGATCCCAGGACCCTGGGATCATGATCTGAGCCGAAGGCAGAAGATTTAACCCACTGAGCCACCCTGGCACCCCTAAAGTCTTTTTTTTTTTTAAGTGATGGGTGGGTCAGAGGGAGAGAGATAATCTTGAGCAGGTTCTATGCCCACCACTGAGTCTTACAGCTCAGTCTTCCAACACTGAAATCACAACCTGAGCCAAAACTGAGAGTCAAACACTTAACCAAATGAGCTGTCCAGGTCCCCTGAGGAGTCTAAATATCTCTGAGGGGGTGAGCTCTGTCAAGGAAAATGCATCTCACATTTTCATCCTTGGAAATCACCTCAACATTCACTCAGCAGAAAACATGAAGTGCGTCCTTTGTGCCAGGCAAGGTGCTAGGTCCTGAGAAGTATGGATGGCTTGAGGCCACCTTAAAGGGGTTTCAACCTAATGAGATATCATTACATGAAAAGAAATTTTGATGACATGTGGTCCTTGTGTTTCATGAGGACGTCCCAGGCAGGAGCACAGCATTGAAGAGGATACGAGGTGGCTCCATAAGCCCTTTTGGATATGATATTCTGTGACTTCTCTTCCAGTCACCTAGCTCCCTCCCTCTATCTACTTTAGAAAAATCCATGACTTAATAGTGCATGAGGGAACATTACTTTAAGATATAATTATGCTTTTCTGCAAATGACCTATGCAATTACACTAGAGTGGTGGACAGCAATTGCAGAGGGAAGTTGGAACAAGTGCACAGGAATATAATGCTGCAAAATGATCCTTGCTTCAATTTCCCTTCTCATAACTACATAAAAATTACATTTGCTTCTATCACAGAGATGTGCAGTAAAAACTGAAAAAGGCCCATTAGATTATCTGCTCCCATCTCCTACTGGGAAGTTTTGTGTTTGTTTTTGTTTGGCTGTTTTTGGGGTTTTGTCTCGTTTTTAACCATGACAAGCTTTCTAGAGACTTTGGGCTGCTCAGTGATGCCAAGGTAATGCAGATCATGATGAGGGAGGAAACGGATCTCACTGCTCAGTGTTTATACTTTGTAAATCTGTATGTTGGCGCCGAGGAGACATGGCCAGAGCATGTGTGGACAGAGCTCAGAAGGAGGGCAGGAAATTGAGCCAGGAGAGCCAAGGCAAGGCTGGGAGTGTAAAATTGGAGTCACTGTCAGAGTTAGGATAAATAATCATAGTTTGCTCAAAGAAGGGTGCTAGTTAGTAATCTGGTGGGCAGTTTCAGATTTGGGACACCAGAGGTTTGAGACAGGCATGTATGAAATAAATGTAAGAATGGATATGACATTAATGTAGATTATTATGCCGATATAAATATTTTGTGGTTTCAGTCATACTGTGAAGTCTTCTGATTCTGTTCCCTTAATAGTAAATCCAAATCCTGATCACAGTCTTTGAAAAGCATCTCAAAACAATGGCCTCAGTGTCTTCATCATCTTATATCTGTATAATAATTAATCTTTACTTTATGAGTGGACATTGATTCTAATTTTAAATATAAGTATAGTGAACATCCCTGGGCAAAGAGCTTTAAAAGTATTTACACATTTTAATCCAGGAAATCATTTTCTAGAAGTATAATTAAAGAGAAAATCAGAAATGAAGTCAGAGACGTATGTGTTTGAATCCAAGTGTTTGTGTGTAAGAGTTTTCAGTGTGGCATAGTTTCAGAGCTAACGCCACTTACCTGTCATGCGACTTTTCTATATGCAGAAATATTTGTTTAAAAGTAAATAAATAAGAGATAAAAGATGCTGACATATGTGTATATTCTTGCTGGAAGCAAAAAGCTAGTTTTGCATCAGTGATACTTTGAAAAGAGCATAGATACAGGAGCAGATGAACTGGGGCATACCAGAGCCCTAAAACTTACCTGCAGGGTAAATTTAGAGAAGAATTAATCCCTGTAAGTATCGACTTCGGTATCTGGAATTTTAAGAATTGCTGTTATACTATGCTGTAATCTATGCAAAGCACCATATAAAACTTCCAAACACAAACGTGGAACCCAGAAAAGTTATCATTGTTCCCCTTCAAGGTCCTCAGGTAATACTATTCTCTACATGCTTGTATTCATTCTTTCATTTGTGATTGTTTGACTGAGTTAACTACATTTTTTCAGCTTCATTGGATATTTCAAGTCTTGAATCTCACTTTCTGTATTTACTCATTGCCCAACTAAGGCTAATCTGGTCTAAATACTACATAATGTTAGACTTGTTTTTATTTAATTTATTCTCCCCCCACCTTCTTCAGGTGACAGCCTTGATCACTTTTTTAGGCATTTTCTTAACAGAATTGTAAGACTATAAATTTCTTCTTTGATTTAATAGAAAGTGTGTTACTTAAATGTTCAGGGACTTAACTAGGGATTTTTTTTTTGTTGACTTATAATTATATTTTGATTACAGAACTTCCTCTGTATTATCTCAATTATTTTAAATGTATGGAGATTTAATTGTCCTTATTTGGTCTAGCTTGGTGAATATTCCATCTTCATTGGGAAAAAATGTCCATGTAGCTATTAGTGGATGGAAGGTTACAAAAATAGCAATAGGATCGAGTTGATTTAGAAGATTGTACAATTTTTCTCTATTCTTACTCATTTTCTTTCTACTGCAACATTCAGTTCCTGATAGAGATGTGTTGAAATTTCCAAATATAATTGCAGATTTGTGTATTTTTCCTTTCAATTCTGCTTTTTTTTCTTTATATGTTTTAAACTTTGTTATTTGATGTAAACACTTATTTTATCTACTCTTCCGTATTTCATTTTGCATTATAAAACAACATCACTATTGGTATATCACTAATCATTTCTTTATGATTAATGTCTACTTAACATATAATTATTTTTCATCATTTAATACTGGTCTTTATATTTACATAATCTTTCTTATGGACAGAAAACACATATGCCTTGATTTTGTAAAAAATCTGTTTGTACAACTGTGCCTTTGAATTCAGGAGTTTATATCATTGTATGTAATGTAAATATTGACACAATTAGTTTTAAAACCAGGTACTTGATATGTGTTTTTTATTTGTCCTGCATGCTCTGACTTGGTAAATGTTTCATGTGCACTTGAAATAATGTGCATTCTGTTCTTGTTGAATACAACATTCTGTAAACATCAATAGGTCAAACGGATGGATAATGTTAAGCAAATTTTCTATATCCTAACTGAATTTTTGTTCACTCTGTCTACTTGTGTTCCTATATACAGGAAAATGTTTCTCCTTTGTCTCCAAATGTTTCTAGGCTGTTCTCATTCTCTTCACTTCTCAACCTTTCACTAAGACATGCCGAGGTATGTTTTTCTTTTTAGTTATCCTTATTGGGCTTCTCTGAACTTCTTGGATCTGTGGGATACTCTCTCCAATTTCAGGAAACTATTGGCCATTGTATTTTATGTTTTCTATTGACCCATCTTCTCCCTCAACTCCATCTGGGACTACAGCCACACATATTTGGAGAATTTAGTATTTCCCCACAGAAATGGGAAATGTTCTGTCATATCTTTCTCTTTCTTTCTTTCTTCTTTCTTTCTTTCTTTCTTTCTCTCTTCCTTTCTTTCTTTCTTTCTTTCTTTCTTTTGGATAATTTCTATTAACTTGTCTTCAAGTAAACATTACTTACATTGCTTTATCTAATATCCTAAGAAGTCCATCAAAATAATTTTGTATCACAGATATCAGGCACTTCATATCTAGCAATCCCACTGGGCTTTTTTTTTTTTTTCCTCAATATGGTTTATGTTTTTCTGCTGAAATTGCCCACCTGTTTGCATACCTCTTTTCTACCTTATAATTTTTAATCATAGTTATTTTAAATTCTTTAACTAGAAACTCCAATTTCTGTGCTATTTTTGAGTCTGTTCATTTGATTTTTAAATCTATTGATGATGTTTCTTATTTTATTAACTTTTTTTTGGTCTAATTGAAAGAAGTGTGTATAAAGAACAGTAAGACTTTCAGAAAAGAAAATGCCTCTTTTTCCATCACACATTAGCAAAGGTGTTGAGCCAAGCTGGTATACTCAGGAGTGGGATTTACTATTCAAAGGCTTCAGATGACCCCAGGGGTGAATCACCACAGCCTGGTACTCATTGTAAGATCAGGAATGCTGGAGGGATTTTTGTTTCCCTCCTTCACATTTGTTATGCTCCACAAATAAGTGAAACCATATGATAATTGACTTTCTCTGCTTGACTTCTTTCACTCAGCATAATCACATTTGAACAGATCTTAAGATCCCTAGGGAGGATCCCTTCTCAAGGCTCTCTCCCTCCTCTTAGTAGCGAGAGTTTAGATGCCAATACTCATGAACTTCAATGTTAACTTACCTTCATTTATACTTTTGCAACGACCTTTTCCAGTTCTTTTCATTTCTTTCTACAGTACCATGCTTCATTCCTCATTGTACACCCTCAGATCTTCTGTTTGCATTTCTGCTGTTAATGAATTTTTTCAGCTTTTCATTCTGTGAAATCTTTTTTTTTCCCCCAAACCTTCATTATCTTTTACACGTCTTTCTGTGGGTGTAATTTACATAAAATGAACTTCACCCACTGAAAGGTTACATTTTGCTAAGTTTCCACAATTGTATGCAGTAGTACGTCCCCTCCACAATCAAGAACCAGAAAATTCTCCTCATCTCAAGATACCCTATGCCCCTCCCAAGCAATCTTTCAAAGCTATCTACCCTCTCCAGCCCTAAGATGTCTACCACTAAGGTCTTGCCATTTTAAGATTTCATGCACAGGTCATTATTCAGCATGTAGTCTTTTGAGTCTGACTTCTTTCACTTAGCAAAATGCTTTTGGAAGTTATCCATGCTGTTGTGAGGGCAAGTACTTCTCCATTTTATGAGTATACTGTACACAATGTGTTTATTAATTCACTATTCAGATATATTAGGATTGTTTTCAATCAAGGGCTACTATGAATAAGGCTGCTATACACATATAGGATACAGGATTGTGTGGCCTTTAGTTTACACTTCTCTAGGTTAAATGTCTAATTGAGGTATTATGGTTCTTATGGTAAAAATAAGTGTATGATTAATGTTATAAGAAATTTCCATGTGAGCTTCCAAAGTGACTGTAATATTTTGCATCTTCATAAGTGATTTATGAGACTTTCAGTTCCTCCATATTTTTGACTACACTTAATATTATCAGGCTTTTAAAGTTGTAGCCATGTTAGTGTCTATATAGTGGTAATATTGTGATTTTAATTTACATTTCTGTAATGAATATAATGATAATAAGTATATTTGACTCTGCTCTTGTCAGTGATATGTTTTTTAAGTACTTTAACTGTTTTTAAAATTTATTTAATTTTATAAATAAAATGCTTATAAGCACCTGTTGCTTTTGAATTCAAATATATATGTAAATATTAGCCTTCATATTGTTCACTAGAAGTTTTTGATATGTATTAAATATTAATACTCTATAGATATATCTATTGTGAATATTTTCTCCTAATTTCTTTTTTCTTTTAATTTTACTGATCATGTATTTTAAATAGTAGATATTTTTACATTTGATAAAGTCAAGTTTATGTTTTTTTATTTTTATTCTATTTTTTAAATTTTTTATTGACATACAATGTATTTTTTTTTCAGGGGTACAAGTCTGTGATTCACAATTCTTACACAATTGTGTAAGATTCACAAGTCTTACACAATTCACAGAACTCACTATAGCACACACCCTCCTCAATGTTTTGTTTTATGGTATTTTTTTCCTGTGGCTTATTTAGAAATCCTTGCTAATCAGATAATCATAGCAATTCCCTCCTGTGTTTTCCTCTAGAAGTTTCGTACTTTCAGCAATTAAATGTGGATCTATAATCTGTTTTAAGTTATTTTCTACATATAGTTTACGGGAAGGGGTGGTTTTATATTTTCTTTATGAACATACAATTGTCCCATCACCATTTGATGAAGGGAGAAGTGTAGGAAATAAATACCAAAGTCCAGAATGACTGAAGAGACAAGCAGAAGTATGTATTACCCCAAGCTGTTAATATTACTCTGCCAATGTTGCAGTGATTTGTGTGTATTAGAACACCAGAAGTTTTCAAAAGGAGAAACTAAGGACCTCCAAGGAGAAAGAGAGAGCATGAGAGAGAGCAATGAAAGTGTAAAATGTCATCACTCGAATTCCTTGTTGTGGAAGTTAAGATGGCACATTGGAGTAAACAAGGCTCAGTTCACTGCAGTCTACTTGGGTCAAATTTAATATCTAAAGATGTTATCGTTCAATCCTGATGCTCTCCTCTAGCAATGCTTTAGTACTACAGGTCTACTTGGTGTAACAGTCGCCTGAAGCAGCAGGATGATTTCTGCCATACTCTTTTCTTGGTTTCACAAGAATAGATGATTGTTCCTCATTATCCACTCCTCCAAATAATGGAATCTTCACTGAAGACCTTACTCCCCAGCAGACACAAGGGAATGTCGACAGACGTGGGTGGAAGCGTCCTGTGGGAGCTCTTGCGGACTCTTAAACACAGTTCTTGGCTGCCATTGCCCTTCGCTGCCCTCCTCCTGCTCCTGCGTTCCAGTGGTGGATGTCTTTGCTGGAACTCCATCAGATGCCTGGTAACTGGGATTCTCACTAGAGGTTGGAAAAGGTAACAATGGCATTTTCCTTTTTCCCAGAGGAATTTTAGGCCACCATAACATTTCCAAGCACCCAATGATGCATTAATTTGTGCGAGATTGAAATACAGTTTTATGTTACATAAGCCATCTCAGATGAGGTATGTTAACAGCATATGGACATTGTTCTCACCTGCTGTATCTTTTTCAATCCATTTACTTTCAATCTGTTTGTTTAGCTCTCCTGTATCTGTTATAAGAATATATACCTAAAATCTATGTTTTCATCCAATCTGTCAATCTTTTAGCTCTTCCTAATCTCTTTTAAAAGGACAATCAGACTATTTATACTGATTGTGCTTACAGACCTATTTGTATTTACTTCTAACAGTTTATTTATTGCTTTCTATTCTATTTTTATCATGATACTGTTTTTTAAATTTTCCTTTCTTTCACAACTTTGGTATTGTAATCTACTTTAATTCTCATTAAAATTGTGATTTCTCTACTAATTTTGAATATATAATATGGTATAATATTTGTATTATTTTGTTGATTACTCTAGAATTTTTACTTGTACATTTAACCTAAAAATCTAAATTTAGGCATATTTTTACTATTCTTCTAGAAATTATATGTGTTTTTTTTTAAGATTTTATTTATTTGACAGAGCGAGATCACAAGTAGGCAGAGAGGCAGGCAGAGAGACAGAGGAGGAAGCAGGCTCCCTGCCAAGCGGAGAGCCCAATGTGGGACTCGATCCCAGGACCCTGAGATCAAGACCTGAGCCGAAGGCAGAGGCTTAACCCATTGAACCACCCAGGCGCCCAAAATTATATGGTTTTTAAGATTGTAAATACTATTAACCTCCTTACAAAACAAATGTTAATTTTATCACAGAACCTCAAATTCCTTTCTTGATTTTTACAATACTACATAAAATTAGGCATTATTGTGATTACTTCATAATGTTAATCTATGAGTAATTTTATTTATAGGCTTAGCATTTTGTTTGTTCACCATTCATTCTTTTTTAAAATATCTTTATTGAGATATAATTTGCACACCATACACTTCATCTTTTTTTTATTTAAATTCAATTAACCAACTTACAGTACATTGTTAGTTTCAGATATAGTCTCACTTCATCCATTTAAAGTGTACAATTCAATGGTATTTAATACATCCATAGTTTATACTCATTCCTGAAACTTAATTTTCGGACATATTAATCCATCCCCTCACAAAACCAGGGACCACATTCTCCCTCTTAAACTTACCTGTTCTTGACATTACACATAAGTGGAATCATATAATATGTCATCTTTTATATGAGTTTCTTTCATTAATCTTTTTTTAAATTTCTTTTCAGCGTAACAGTATTCATTGTTTTTGCATCACACCCAGTGCTCCATGCAATCCATGCCCTCCCTAATACCCACCACCTGGTTCCCCCAACCTCCCACCCCCTGCCCCTTCAAAACCCTCAGATTGTTTTTCAGAGTCCATAGTCTCTCATGGTTCATCTCCTCTTCCAATTTCCCTCAACTCCCTTCTCCTCTCCATCTCCCCATTAATCTTAATGTTCAGTGTTTCTCTCCCTTACATTATCCATTTTTTCCTCCACTCAATAATTTCCCATCAGTATACAAATATGCTATAGCCTCTCCCACCTAAAAAGTAAAGCTATATTAACACCGTATCCTCAGACTCCTCTGTCATATTTTTCTGTTCCTCTTTAAAGCAAAAATTTCTCAAATAAATGTTCTCCTCTTGGTCACTTCTCATTCTATCTTACTGCCACACCATTTCTTGCCTCCCCAACTGCGGTGAAGGCATTCTGAGTCAATGGCTTCAATAAATTCCATTTCTCTCTATGTATGTGGAAAATTTCAACATTCATGATCCTTATCGTTGTCAATCATTTCTTTATTCCTGAAATAACTTACTTTTCACTTAGTTCCTGGAATTATTCTAATTCATCTCCACACTCAGGGGCATTCTCATAAGGAAAATCCTTCTACAAGCAACAATGGCCCTTCATATCAAAATGCTACATGACAGGCACCCAGCACAGAACTAAATCTTAAATTATTTTACTTAACTATGACAGAATTCTGTGTCACAGAGCATTATTTTACTTCTCTAACATCTACCTCTTGCCTTTTTCTCAATGTTATTCATGCAATACACCAGACATCAGGGTTTTAGAAAGCTAATAAATAATATGCCCTCCCAGTCTGAGTTCTGAAGCAATTTGAGTGAATATAAAAGATTAAGTGGATGAGACTCTCTCAGTGTATTTAGTGTCTCTACCAGTAAGTTTACAATACAGCTGAGACAAATTGAGAGTGCCTAATGTTCTTCAGATAGGCAAGCTCACAGGGAAAGCTAACGGAAAGGATAAAACCATACATGTCCTATCCCCAAATTGTTAATCATACAGTTGGCTTGATTCCCTCATATTCTTCTCAGGAAGGAGTTGGTGCAGTGGTGGGGAGAACACAGGACAATTATGCTGATAGGTGGTCCCTACCTGCTGGTAAGCATCATAAATGATAAACCTCCCACTCTTCCCATAAAAGCAGATCTTGGATTTGAACTTTAACTTGAAATTTTAAGTATCTTTTAAAAAATACCTTCTACCTGGGGTTAACTGGAAATAAGCTATGTGCATTTATTTTGAGAAACCTAGACTATAAACCATAAAGTGGCATTTTAAACATTTCTAGTAGTTCAGTGGCAGTCATTGTAAAATCCAAACGACCCCCTGCCTTTTTCTTAAACAGAACTTCCTAAGTTCTGAATAATACTTGCATACCATATACAATCACACACACATCAGTCATTGCATGCTGTTCTAATATGTTCTCAGGGTGGACTTTAGAACTATACACCCTGTCACTAACTGATCCCAAATTATTTTACCTTTAACGTTCCACAACACCATCAGGCTTTCCAATATTATTTATTACTATCACCTCTAAATTCACATTCGATATGCTTTCACTCTAATGCACACATACACACACACACACACACAGCTTATTTTAAGTGCCAAAGTGATGGGCACTCTGATGATAATGGCTTCAGGTTTAAACATTAATGATAACAAATGGGTAGTGAATTTGAGACAGAAGGGTTGGGAATGAAGTTTGTGACATCCTTTAAGCAACCTTTTAAGAAACCTCTTCCCTCACCTCCACCCTCGTGTCTTTCTTGTTCTTGTAGCTCTTCCAGATTTTGAAGATATTTATTTAATAGTAGCTGAATCTATTCAGCATTTACTGGTTAGTAAGTGCTGTTCTTGGAAGTAGAAGTAGCTTGTCTTACATAATCCTTGCAAGAATTGATGGGTTAGCCACAATATCATATCCATTTCACTAATGAGGAAACTAAACCTAGAAAATAAACATGGCTTGCCCAGGGTCACGACTGCAAGTAACCCACAGAGGCTGGGCCTGTACCCCTCTCTCCTTCTCCCTCACACCATCTCTTTATGACTCAAGGGATTGCAAGTAAGTTCAGGGCTGCTTGGAGGGGAAAAGCCAAAGATGTGGCAAAAGTTATTCTCTAAGATCCAAAAGAATTCTCTTTGATTCAGTAGGTTATGGCATAAAAAGGTGAAATGGACCCAGCCTTTGAGTTAACATGTTTATGGGTATTCCTTAAACTTATCTGATTGGTTGGTTGCTATTCCCATATGTCAGTGATAGAACTTTCCGAAGTGTCTTTGTTTAATTAACACAATAAGATTCAAATATTCATTAGTTAGGAAAAAACGTAGAAACTTCATTTTTTCCAGAGACGGTGTTTACCACATTGATATTTTAGTCCTGATAGTTCAGAAGCCAAAAGTGCTAATGGCTAGACATTGTGCTCTGGCATAGGTCCAAATATGGGCTAGGTTAATGTGTGTCAAGGAAATAAAAACACATAGTTTCATTGCAGATATGTGCTAAGCACTCCGTCAGTTGCTTTACAAGGAATACCTTATTTAATCCTATCCATGGTTTTATGAGGTAAGTAATATTTCTAACCACATTTCAAAGATAAATACAGTATGCCCTAGGAAGGTTATACAATTTGTCCACTCTAGTAAGATGGCATTTGATGATGCTTCCAGTCAAATTCAGTATGCTGGATTCCCTGTCTTGTGTACATAATCATCATATAAGACCACTTCTCAATATGTGTGTATGTGTGTATTCACACGTGCATATAAACATTCTGGTAAAATAATAAGCACTTAGAGTCAAACAATGTACTTTTTGAATTACGAAAAGGCCGATCATTAAATTTGTGGAACCCATATATATTTGCTAACTTCTGTCTTTGTTTTATTCTCTATAAATGAGTATAATTCTTACAATGATGCACAAAATGTTTAAGTGCCTTGTATGATTAAGAAATCTAACAGAAAGGATGAATACCCAACTTTTGTAGCAACATGGATGGGACTGGAAGAGATTATGCTGAGTGAGATAAGTCAAGCAGAGAGAGTCAATTATCGTATGGTTTCACTTATTTGTGGAGCATAGCAAATAGCATGGAGGATAAGGGGAGATGGAGAGGAGAAGGGAGTTGAGGGAAATTGGAAGGAGAGGTGAACCATGAGAGACTATGGACTCTGAAAAACAATCTGAGGGTTTTGAAGGGGCAGGGGGTGGGAGGTTGGGGGAATCAGGTGGTGGGTATTAGGGAGGGCACGGATTACATGGAGCACTGGGTGTGGTGCAAAAACAATGAATACTGTTATGCTGAAAAGAAATATAAAAAAAGAAAGAAAAAAAAGAAATCTAAAGGGTTCATTGTTTTTTTTTTGTTTGTTTGTTTAATTAATATATAATGTATTATTAGCCCCAGGGGTACAGGTCTGTGAATTGCCAGGTTTACACACTTCACAGCACTCACCATAGCACATACCCTCCCCAATGTCCATAACCCAACACCCTATCCCTTCCCCCATCCCCCCGGCAATCCTCAGTTTGTTTTGTGAGATTAAGAGTCTCTTATGGTTTGTTTCCCTCCAGATCCCATCTTGTTTCATTTATTCTTTTCCTACCTGCCAAGCCCCCTATGTTGCTTCTCGACTTCCTCATATCAGGGAGATCATATGATAGTTGTATTTCTCTGATTGACTTATTTCACTAAGCTTAATACCCTCTAGTTCCATCCACGTCACTGCAAATGGCAAGGTTTCATTTCTTTTGATGGCTGCATAGTATTCCATTGTATATATATATACCACTTCTTCTTTATCCATTCATCTGTTGACAGACATCTAGGTTCTTTCCATAGTTTGGCTATTGTGGACATTGCTGCTATAAACATTTGGGTGCACATGCCCCTTCAGATCACTACATTTGTATCTTTAAGGTAAATACCCAGTAATGCAATTGCTGGCTCATAGAGTAGCTCTATTTTCAACTTTTTGAGGAATTTCCATGCTGTTTTCCAGAATGCTTGCACCAGTCTGTATTCCCACCAACAGTGCAGGAGGGTTCCCCTTTCTCTGCATCCTCTCCAGCATCTGTCATTTCCTGACTTGTTAATTTTAGCCATTCTGACTGATGTGAGGTGGTACCTCACTGTGGTTTTGATTTGTATTTCCCTGATGCCAAGTGATGTGGAGCACTTTTTCATGTGTCTGTTGGCCATCTGGATGTCTTCTTTGCAGAAATGTCTGTTTATGTCTTCTGCCCATTTCTTGATTGGATTATTTGTTCTTTGGGTGTTGAGTTTGCTAAGCTCTTTATAGATTTTTGGATACTAGCCCTTTATCTGATATGTGATTTGCAAATATCTTCTCCCATTCTGTCAGATGTCTTTTGGTTTTGTTAATTATTTCCTTTGCTGTGCTATGAAGTCCCAATAGTTCATTTTTGCCCTTGCTTCCCTTGCCTTTGGCGATATTCCTAGGAAGATGTTGCTGCGGCTGAGGTTGATGAGGTTGCTGCCTGTGTTCTCCTCAAGGATTTTGATAGATTCCTTTCTCACATTGAGGTCCTTCATCCATTTTGAGTCTATTTTCATGTGTGGTGTAAGGAAATAGTCCAGTTTCATTTTTCTGCATGTGGCTGTCCAATTTTCCCAACATCATTTGTTGAAGAGACTGTCTTTATTCCACTGGACATTCTTTCCTGCTTTGTCAAAGATTAGTTGACCTTAGAGTTGAGGGTCTATTTCTGGGCTCTCTATTCTGTCCCATTGATCTATGTGTCTGTTTTTGTGCCAGTACCATACTGTCTTGATGGTGACAGCTTTGTAATAGAGCTTGAAGTCTGAAATTGTGATGCCACCATCTTTGGCTTTCTTTTTCAATATTCCTCTGGCTATTTGAGGCCTTTTCTTGTTCCATACAAATTTTAGGGTTATTTGTTCCATTTCTTTGAAAAAAATGGATGGGATTTTGATAGGGATTGAATTAAATGTTTAGATTGCTTTAGGTAGCATAGACATTTTCACAATGTTTGTTCTTCCAATCCATGAGCATGGAACATTTTTCCAAGGAAATCTAAAGGGTTTAAATTCCAGTTTTGCAACCTCAGTGTTACTGACATTTTGAACTGGAAAATTCTTTGTTGAGAAAATGGCCTATGTATAATGGGATGTTTTCCCCATCCTGGTTTATACCCACAGCAGGCTGGTTGCATCTCCCCAGTGGTGACAACCAGAAATGTTTTGGACATGGTCAAAATGTTCCCCAAGGAGCAAAGTCATCCCAGATTGAGAACTGGCTTAAGTAGTAGAGATGCTCACTTTGAAATTCCTGCTATAGGTAGTCTTTTTCACTTATCCAGTGTTTATTGCTTTTTTCTTCTTTTTAGAAAACCATTAATGTCTTCTTCCTTTAAAATTATACTATGGTCATTCATATCTCAGGAAAAGATTATGAGAAATCTTATCCAGAAGTCAGTAAAACAGGGGTTGCCCAGAAGTGTCACCTGTAGATAGGTATAAGATCTGACTTACAGATAAGTTTGTATCCCAAGTTTTTTGCATGTTTTAAAATTTCTGATTGTACTTACACCATACTTATTAGGAGCAATACTTTTAAAGCAGTGATTCTCAAAGTACAGTCTTCAGAACAGAGACATCCAAAGCATCTGGGGACATTTTAAACACTCAAATCACAAGACAACATGCCAGGATTCTGATTCCTTATGTCTTATTGTCTGTGTATTTAACATGAAGTTTGGGCAATTTGCCCAACATTTGGGTACTTCCAAGATCACTTTTTGAAAAATAGCCCTCTAGATAGACAGATCTAAAAATCCCAAACAATGGCAAGAGCACAAATGTCCACTGACTGATGAATGGATAAAGAAGATATATATTACTCAACTACCAAAAAGAATGACATCTTGCCATTTGCAACAACAAGCTAGAATATACTATGCTAAGCCAAATAAGTCAGTTTAGAGAAAGACAAATGTCATATTATCTCACTCATATTTGCAATTTAAGAAACAAAACAAGGAAACATGGGAAGGGGAAAAAATGAGCTAGGGAAGCAAACCATAAGGGACTCTGAACTATAGAGAACAAACTGAGGATTGATGGAGGGAGGTTAGTGGGGATGGGCTAAATGGGCGATGGTTATTAAGGAAGGCACTTGTGGTGAGCGCTGGGTGTTGTATACAAGTGATAAATCACTAAATTCTATACCTGAAACCAATTTTACCATATGTATTAACTAAAAAGAATTGAAATAAAAACTTGAATTAAGGTTACCTGGGTGGGACAGTTGGTTAAATGACAAAGTCTTGGTTTCAGTTCAGGTTATGATCTCAGAGTTCATGACATCCAGTCCTGTGTCAGGTTCTAGGCTCAGCATAGAGACTGTTGGGATTCTCTTTGCCCCTCTCTGTTCATGCTCTCTCTCTCTTTAAAATAAATAAATGAATCTTTAAAAAGAAAACTTGAAAAAAAATCCCAACCTTACCCTTTTTACTCTTCAAGGACTCCTTATTTTATGTCTTTGAACATACATTTTATTTATTTTTTTAATCTTTTTTTTCAGCATAACAGTATTCATTGTTTTTGCACCACATCCAGTGCATCATGCAATCCGTGCCCTCTCTAATACCCACCACCTGATTCCCTCAACCTCCCACCCCCCGCCCCTTCAAACCCCTCAGATTGTTTTTCAGAGTCCATAGTCTCTCATGGTTCACCTCCCCTTCCAATTTCCCCCAACTTCCTTCTCCTCTCTAACTCCCCTTGTCCTCCATGCTATTTGTTATGAACATACATTTTATATCACTAATAGAGGGTGGCTCAAAATCAAGCACATACTTACCCTTCGGGTCTTGGTCCTAAATCCCAGATATCTTGACATTATTCTTGTGCAGTTTAGCTAAATCATATTCCTTACAATCTAATTATAACCAAGCACTGATAACTATAATGAGGAACCTCTACCCATTTATCCATAACCATCACTGTCTGGTTAGGAGAGTACTACTAACTCCCAGTGGAATCATCTATCAACGTGTCTCCTTACTTTTCTTTCAGATATCTGTAAGGGTGACTTATTTTCATCTAGGAGCAAATAATGAGTCTACAGGACAAATGGGATCAAAAGAAGTTCTGCACCTGCGCTTCTTTCCACAAATCCAATCTCAGTAGAAATGGACATAGTAATTAATAAATTTGGAATTAATTCAAAATAAATCTCCATATTAAATAAGTCATCTACTTCCTTGAAAGAAATCAGCTTGGTCTTAGAGTTAAAAACCCTCTGAGAAGAAAGGAAGGTGCAATGTACCAGTCCTATCCATCTTCTCCCTCATTATTTTCTTCTACTCCCTCTTTTTATTTCTTCCCTTATTGTGACATAGTACATCATCATGAATGCCTCATTCACCCCTCATAACAACCTTACATCATTTGTAAGCAAAGACTGTGGTTGAGGAAATCAAACCTCATAGGGGGCAAGTGTCTTTGCCAAGTAAATGCAACTAGAGAAAGGGAGAAAAGATACTTAAGGCAAAGCCATTTGTTTCCAAATCCATTGCTCATATATCTTGTAAGCAGGGTTTTAATATTTTCAAAAAGCTTATAATAAAAGTGAAGTATCCAATGGCATGGTATAAAATCCAGCTTGTTTACTGGAAGAAAGAGTAGTGATGATTCTTGATGTCCAGGGAGAGGGGGAGGGTACTAGATTATACCCTTTCATAGCCCAGAATGATGTAAGATGATGTCAGATGATGGATACTTCAGACTGAGTGGATTTGAAGATCATCCAAGGTTGGCATGATAAACAATGACCAACGTAAAGATGTAACCCAAATCACTGCCACTGACAACTCCATAATTTTTCCCATGGCCTCCCAGCAAGACATCCTAAGTCAGCCATTACTCACTGTTCAGCTGTGTCAGAGGTGAATATGATTGTGCTTCTGACCTCTGAAATCATCCAAGACTACTATAAACCAAGGCCTTGCATCGTCCATGAATGTTGATATAAATTCTAAACTCTTCTTATTATGAAGGAGAGATGCAAGTATCTCTGAGTTATTGGGAATGTTTAAAAATAAAACAAAACTCAAGAGTGATATTCCCAAAACTTCAGACACATGACTGATAGCTCCTAGTTACTGAATGATCAATACATATTGACAAAAACATGTAAAATGTATCCTTTATTTTTAAAATGTACTTTGAAGTCACTGATGCTGTCTTTGTTGGTGTTTTTTTAAAGGTTGTATTTATTTATTTGAGAGAGATTGTGCGCCCAAATGAGGGGAAGGGCAGAGGGAGAATGACAGGCAGGCCCTAACATGAGGCTGGATCCCAGGACTCCGAGATTATGACCTGGGCTGAAGTCAGATGCCTAAATGACTGATCCATCCAGGTGGCCTGTCGCTGCCTCAGTTCTTACATAAAGCAATTAAGGATCAGAAAGTCTGTGCTATTCACTCAAGTCTGAATAGCTGGTAAAGGAAATTGATAGGATTTCAGCCCAAGTCTGACTACAAAACTCTCGTCTTTACCACCTTGCCATAATGCCTCTCAGAACAAGATAATTAGTATCATCAGAATGATGCACATGACCTCAGGCAGAGAAGAGGTCAGTGAAATACACTCTAGAAAGAAAAGATGGCATACACTTACAGCGACCCAGACCAAAGCACCAAGGCAAGGACCATAGTAAGCCCTCCACTGAGAGAAAATATCCTTGGATTCCAATCTGAGGGTTAGGTTTACACAATTTTTTTATCCTCACAGAGACTGTACATCTGACCAAAGTGATATTTAAAAAATGAAAATGAAAATCCTATTCAAATTTCTCAGCAAAGACCTTGGAGGGACAAGAACACAGGGTGAAGTTTTATCATCAGTAAGTCACAGGACTAGACCTGCAAGGAGTCCTTAAGGAGAACAGAACTGGGAAAGGAAGTTTTTGGCCTAGGCCTGGGTGAGTTTGTCCACACAAGAGGAAGGTAGCCCAAGAATCTGTACTAGTGGGCTTCTCTGAGGTCCCTCAAACCAGAGCCAGCCTGGAGCAACTGACCCTGGGAGAAAGACAGCAAACACTTCTAAAATCATAACCGTGTGTGGAAAAAGAGCTCTTGACACAAGTACAAACTGGTTGAGAGCTCAAAGTTGGAACCAAGTAGTGCCAATCTTATGGACGACAGGCCTTTGGTTCATAAAACGAGCAAAGGTGAGTGTGTTGATGGTGGAGGGGGCAGGTAGGGAGGGAAGGACAAGCACCAACAACTAAACATCAAGCAGGTGTTTTAATTTGGGTTTCCCAGGAAAGAAATCCTGAGATGAGAATTTGAGTACAAATAGTACGTGTGTGTATGTGGGGTGTATGTGTGTGTGTGGGAGGGGGTATTCTAAGAACACTGACCACAAATGGAAAAGTGAAATAAGGAATGGAAGCAAATCATTACAGGGTACATTATCAAGCAATTCAAAGAATGTGAGATACAGTGTAGAATGAGTTTCAGATTTACCCCAATGAAGGAGGGAGGAAGCTGGGATGTCTGTATAGCACCTGTGTGATAATGATTGGGAACAGATCTTGAAATAGGAACTCTGCAGCACATGCAGCTTGCCACTGCTTTCATGGACAGATAAAAACCCCACAAGTATATGGAATAAATAGCCTTGTGTTTGGAGGTCAGCGCTTAAGGGAGGTAGGCAAAACATCATAAGTGTCTGCTACAGTGGAGGCATTTGAGTCATTTCCATTATTCTGCTTATTCAGCAGAATGGTATAGGGAAAATCTGTGGGCTTTGGAGTAAAACAGGCCTGACTTTGAATCCCAGTTCGGCCATAGCAACTTTGCAGACAAACTTCTTTCAAAGAAGAATTAGTCTGCACGATCCCCTAAATCAATAATACCAGAACCAACCCTCATTCTCTATCATAAACACAGCTTATGATATGATGCTATAAGGTCAGTATCCAATTAACTACCAGGTCTATAGTTAGGGAGAGGAACTGAAGACTGTTTGAGAGAGAAATGATCCACTATTTCCAACAAGTTCCATGCTGCTTACTTTCCATGAAGACTAGTTGTTGTTGTTTTTTAATTAAAAAAGCTGGAAAAAAAAAAAGCTGGAAAGATAAGTGGCACCATATCAGGTTGTTGTGCAGGTGAGGATTATATATTTGAACTACACTATACAATGCTAGGCACATAGTACATTTCAAAGGATGTTATCCAGTGTTAATTCATTTAGTTAATAATTCTTTAAGTAAAAATGAATATTTTGGGGATATGTCATGTTCCAGGAACTATGTTTGTAGAAATACTTAAGTTCAGTTTATGATTTTCCTTTCCAGGAACTTCTTGTTCAAAATGTAGAGATAAGATAAACATAAAATTTGATGGTAGAGGAAGTGATTAAAATTTTTAGTAGGAAGAAAGAATACTTCCAGTTTAACATACTATAGGAGGCACCCTCATGAGGAAATTCAGGGTATTTTAAAAATTAGAATAGATTTCTTTATAAGCTCCAAGAGAACAGGGACCTAATCATTTTTGTTAATTTCTGTATCCCTGGTGGATGGAGTAGGACCAGACCCATAGCTCATCACTCAGTAAATACTTATCAGCTAAATGACTCTGAAGAGGAGGGAAAGTGTTTTCTGGACAGAAGGAGAGACGTGAACAAGAAGAGGAGGCAGGCAAGAATAAGATGCATAAGATGCAGAAGCAGATATTGAGTGATCTAGGTCAGGAGCAACTTGGAATTTGTGTGGGTGAGAGGTGAGGAGTAAGCCTGGAAAGGTAGCAGGAGCAAGACTGGCAGCTTTGAATGTCAGTCTGAAGTGCTTGGGTTTTATTTTGCAGACAAAGTGAAGCCACTGAAGGCTGCAAATTATCTGATAAAGACGGTGATTTGGGAAGTAATATCTGGCAGTACAATGAAAAATGAATTAGATTACGAAGACAGGAGGCAAGGAGTAGGTTAGAGGCGATTCCAGTTGTCCAGGCCCAGGCATGTCTGAGTAATTGCTGTTCATGTGCTTAGCTCCAAATTACCACAAGCACTGACCGCTGCAAGCTGATTCTTTCTGACAAGGACAGAAAGGTAGGGATATTTATCTCTGGCTATAACCCCCACATGGGACAACCTGTAAATAAAGCAATCTGTTCACCCATATGGACCCCACAAATTTTATAAGTGTGAGTAAATTCACTCTCAACTTGGGTTTCATAAAATTAAATTAAGCACAGATTCATCATGAAAATTATACTAATTGCAATCCCCATTGTAGGGAGAGCTTATCAATTAAGTAGAAACACACATGTGTACACACACACACACACACACACACACACACACACACACCAACAGCAATGACAACAAAATTCTGCCTCCAAATTATCTAACCATTCTATATTCTATATGGCACCTTTAATCAGTAAAGCTATAATTACCCTAACACTCAATAGCATAAACATTGCTGACTCAATAGGTTGGTATCTGATCACTGGCTAGTTTTTAGTTAAAGAGAATACATGGGAATTATCTGAGATGGAAATGGCCCTCTCTCTCTTTCTCTGAATAATTTTATTCCTGTCAACCTAACATATATCCTTCAGAAATATATTTCGTTATAATCATTCCTTTCAGTCATTTACCAAGTACATCCCAAATGCCAGATTGTATAGTTGTGAAAAATGTGATAGGGTGATCTAGGTTATGAGGAAATAAACATGAATATAACAAAACTTTTGTCCCCTTTGAGGAATTCAGAGTCTATTGTGACATGCAATCAAATGTTACAGGAGGTAGGAAGGTTAAGATGTAGCTGACTCTAGAAAATCAGTAAGTATAAATGTCTGCTAGGTATAAGATCTTGGGTGACTTATCATTGTTTGTAAATAATTGGAAGATAAAAGTTAGCCATTTTTCAAAACTTAGACATATATTTGGGTTTGCAAACTAAGGCAATATTAATAGATACACTCCTTTTACTTGTCACTCAACAGTATTTTTATTGAGCACCTACTATATTCTAGGCACTAATGTAGATAATATGAATTTAATAGTAATTAAAACATGATCTTCCCCCTAAGTAGCTCATTATACAGTGGGATGTTTCTGTCAGGATAAACTGTGCTACCCAAATAACTTCAAAATAAACAAAGGTTTACTTCTCAGTCATGCTATATACACATTATAGTTCAGCCTCAGCTCTGCTTCATAGAGTCCTTCATATAGGACAAAGCTGCCAAGAAGGTATCTATCACAGATGCTCTTATGGCAGAAGAAGGAGAGCTATTCCCAAAAGGGACATATATCTCTTATGTTCACACTTCATTGGCCAATGCAAATCTCATTGTCACCATGACACAAAGAGGATGAGGAAGGAGAATTATCCCACAAGTAAAGTCATCATGGGGAAAGAACTAGGGTATTTTGTAGACAATGCATCTACCACAGTGTCCACTAAGATCACAAACCCTCTCAGGAGTAATTCACCTGGATCTCAAATATAATCAGTGTGGACATGCTTATTAGTTGGCAAAATCTTCACAATGGTTGTTTGACCAAGAGCTGTTATAGTAGGAAAGACCAAGTGCAAACTCATGAAATTAGCTCCACCCTCTAATGACAGGAACAAAATAAAAAAGACTCATTCACAAGCTCAGTGAGATTAGGAAAATATTGTTCTTCTTGACTCTATAATTTTAGGTTACATCTTTCTGGAGGTCCTATTTCCTACAGCACAAAATATTACATTAGAGGTCACAATATTCTGCAGAACTTTGACATTAGTTAAATCTTCTCTCAACACATCAGTTTCCACACCTTTAAAATATTGACTATTGTTCTGCTGCTACTGATATCACTACTACCAACATCATCAATATCATCACAACTATCACCACCACCACCACTGTCACCATCATCTTCACCACCACAATCACCCTCACTCCTACCACCACCATCACCACCAACACCACCACCATCACTACCCACGTTACCACCACCATCATCATCACTACCACAACTTTCACCACCATCTCCACCACCGCCAGCACCATTATCACCACTGTCACCATCACCACCACTATAATCACTCCCACTCCTGCCACTGCCATCACAACCACCATCATCACACCACCATCATCACCAGCTCCATCACTACCACCTCCACCACCATCACCACCACCACCACAGTCAACAACATCACCAACACCACCATCATCACCAATATATAACCATCATCAAACTATCACTGCCACCATCACAGTCATCATATCCACTGCCACAATCACCTCTACCACTGCCAATGTCACCTTTTTCTAAAGACTTTTGGGTATCTTACATGTATTCTTATTTCATTTAATGTAGGATAGTCATATGAGGCAGGTACTGTGGTTAGCCCCATTTTATAGCTCAGGTAAATGAGGATTAGTATTCTTTTTTTAGTTGCTCAAGTTTCCATAGCTAATGACTAATAGAATTCTGAATTTAAATCTAAGAATTCTGATGTCAAAGCTCAAGAATCTAACAAGCATATAAATTACCTCTAAGTTATATTAGTCTAATTAGAAAGTGTCTAACCTCTCTTTCTCTATGATAGCAAAAATAAAACAACAGTAGCAACAAAAGAGAGTTCTTTTGTTTCACTATTATTGGGAGGTAGTGGAAAAATCACAGGGTTTGGAATCACAGGTTTGGGACAAGAAGAATTTTTTTTTTTTTTTTTTTGCTGTTCTAGTTTCACTGCCAATTGACTGTGTGACCTTACAGAAATCTGTTAACCTCTCTGAGGTATAGCTGTAAAATTGAAACAATAATGCTGGATTGCCTTAACTGGTACTGGTGAGAAAGATCAAAAAGTATATGTGACATCATGGTGTGAACTATAATTCCTGTAGAGGTGTAAATTACTATTATTTCTGCTTGATTTTTCTCTCTCTGAAAAGATAGCTTCCCCTTACATCTCAAAGACTTAGATTTTGGTCTCAAGTCTGTGGCTGGAGAGATATTTACAATATTTACTACAAAGGCTTATCATAAATATTTGAAGTTACCAGCCTTTTAATAATAGAACAATTACCATTTTTCATCCTGGTGTCTAAAAATGGTGTCTTTGGTCAAGGACCCACAAGGGAGAAGGGCATCAGGGAACTTTCCAAATGTTCCTGTTTCAATGGGAGGACAGGTGATGAGGGAGAAGTGAAAGCCTCTATTGTCCATTCTAAAGAATATTTTTCTAAAGGGAAGTTTTCTGCCTTATGGACTGCCAGCTCTTAAATTATTCAGGCCACAAATTGGCAATCCCTTTATTGCATCCAGAAAGAAAACAAAGGAAAGATCTTGGAACACCACCGGACTACTTCTCATTGGAAGTTGAATGGGATAGACAGAATGACTAAGAAAGACCTTAGGAAATATCCTGCCTCATGGGTATTCACAAAGGACTAGAGAGGATCCACTGGATATGTGACATCGGCTTTTCTGAATAGGTGTTGTGCCATTCACACCCTCTGAGTCAATGTTAACTTACTTGTAGAACTTCACTGAGGACAAACCACCGCTCTGAGAAAAATACATGCAATTCTACAGAAACTTGTCCTACCTCCTTGACATAAGAACTGATAATTCTCAAAAGTGCAGAACCTTCCCAAAAGTAGAAATGACTCCTTTCTCTGGATACAGCCTCCTTTTTATTTTTTTTAAAGGCAGTGAGTCATGGGACACTAAATATGAGAAGCAGTCAAAAAGTGTTTACTGTTTCTTTATTCAACGCTCTGTTGAGAAATATTCACCATTTTCCTGCATTCAGCTGATGACTGTGGCAAAAAGGAAATGGTTTCATACATGGGAGTGGTACTAGGTCCTGACCTGCCTAACCTACTTGTAACAAATGGGTGGACATTAAAGTTTGCCTGTAAGACTCAGCCAAACTCCGCAGGTTCAAATAAGCCACTGCTTACAAAAGGGAACATGTTCTCTTTTTCCCCCACATGGAGCAGAAATGAGGTGCCATGGGAATCTCTATTCATAAGCCTTTTATCTTTTTGGACACTAAGAGATAGATTTATCTATATATTCTAATTGAAACAGGCACACCTAATTTCTGGCACAGAGAGGATATTCATAGGCATGTTGCAAACTTTGCCTGTTATCTTTCCTTATTGCAAAGTGTATGATTTATCTTCTGGGCAATGGCACCCATATCTTAATATGAGTTATATAAGAAAAATAGCCCACAGTCACAGAATATAAATTGTTTCTGTTTTCCCCAAAAGTAGAGAGAAAAAAAGGAATATGCCTTGCAAGAGTAGGTCCAACGTTATGTTCTTAAAGGGGAACGTAACTCCATTTCCTGTAATGTCCCTCCAATAAATGCCAGTTCCTGGGGGCCTCTGGTGGTGGTTAAATCTGGTACTCCATCACCTCTGCACAAAGGACCTTCCTCTTTAGAGAGCTGGAAGCTTGTCTTTATTTTGCCTGATTGCTTAAACTCACCGCTTATTTCAGCTGCCTGAATCTGTACCTTTGGAGAAAGTTACAATCTTATATTACTCTTGGGGTTATTTTCAAGGTGCTGCTACGATAACTTTTAAAATAAGGTACAGAATCTGTGGCTTTTAGAAACAATATGTATTATGATCTAGTTGAAGTTAGAGGGAAGCTATTCTCAAGGCCCTGGATTGACGAAAGCCACTGTGCACAGAGAACAATGTTTAAGTTCCCAACAATGGTGGTCATCCCTGTGAGTAAATCATAGCCTGCATTTTTTTCTCATTGCTTGTGGCTCCCTCTTCTGTTATCATGAGCTAAATCATCCCACAAGCATCTCAAATGCCTACAGTAATATTTTTGCTGATCCTCATCTCTGGATACTTCATTTACATGTATGCTTTTCCATAGTATTTTCTTATGTTCCTAAATACCACCTTTTAATATGTGACTGTCATATTTATTGTTTTTGCAAATGTACAATCTCTCTACCTAGACTGTAAACCTCCTGGGGGTGGAAAGGATGCCGTATGCAGTTTAATGCTCCCTAGCTCCCCTGACACTGAGTAGGTCCTTTAAAATAATGACCGAATAAATATTTTGAGAATGTGGTACCAGATGATGAGACTAGCCAAAGCAAGAGCTTGTAGGCCCCTGTGGGCAGGGAGTCAGTATCTCCCCAAGGTATTGGAAGACAGAAAAACGGAGGCACATAGGGAGTGAGGTCTTGGGAACCAGATTTGGTTGTAAAGCCAAAAGCATCTATGCTGCTGCATTCAGTACATTACTTCTCATGTCCTGCCATTGGCTTGAATGTCTAACACCATTTCTAACAAAAAGTCAAATGTCGAACCTCATTTTGGATGACATTTGGTCCCTGACACAGCACAATTCTGGCTTCCCCACTGTGGGAAGGGAGTTGTCTCTTGAAGACTTGAAAATGCAAAGTTGGCATTTTTCTCCCACCAGGAATACACATAGTGGTAGAAATGCTTTTTCCAAAAGCAAAACTGAGTGATATTAGAAGAATATTGGGTGCTGGAACACTAAAAATGAGAAATGTTTATTAAACCTCAGTTTGCTTCATAAATGGCGTATAGAAGGTACTCAGTATATACATTTGTGAAGTGATAAATATAGCACCAGGATTTCTTTAGAGTTATTTAAACCCAGAGCTTGAAGAAAGACGATACTCCCAGTTTTCTGTGTGTATTTATGTGCCCATAAATAAGGTGTCATTCAGCCTCACTAGACCCTGCAAACAAATGATGCTGTACCACAGTTAAAAACAGTTTCAGCCAGGTCAAATTCACACTCTTCAGAGAGAAGCACAGCACATCTCACAGCCTCCTTGTGATTCTCTCCTCTCTCTTCCTTTCATTCTCCAGAGAGCCCGGAGTACGTGTGCCCTATTCCCTACTGATTCCTGACAGCACTGAGGTAGCTGTCCCCTTCTGAGGGCACGCCGTGCCTTGGTGTTGCTGCTGTCATTCCAGTGGTTTTACTGTGTGAATTGTCTTTTGAGCCAGAGATGAAGTTGCTGATCCCAAAGCTGCACTCTCATTTGTCCTTTTTCCAACTAAGACCTCCCTTCCTTGCTCATACCCTAGTCTACCTGTGCTTTTACTCCTTGGGCGTCAAGACCACTAAATGGAAGCAAATCAACTGCAAGAGGGAGGCAATAGCTCTCTCTCCTCAGAGGAAACTCTTTCAGCTGACCCAGGACAGGTGTGGTGGCTCCCCTTGATGCCCCTGAGTCTAGGTGTATCTTTAATTGACCACCCTTTTCCTGGAATATTGTGGAGAGATATTTGATCTTCTCCTCAAGCCTGTATAGAAAAGTATATGCTTGTGGCAATAAATGTTTTATCATCCCGAAGACCTGAATGATGAGGCCATATCTCAGTTTGCCATCGCATAAAGGCTTGATTATGCTCCTTAAAATTTCAGCCCACCCCCATGCTCCATAAGCTGTTTTATTTCTAAATCGTTCTCCCATAATTTTTATCAGCATGTAGTAAATAATTTACTTAATTATTATGTATATTATCTGTGGCCTGTCTTCCTTTGCTAGAATATAAGCTGCATAAGGGGAAGACTTTTTTTTTTTTTTTTTTTAGTCTAAGAAAGGTAATGTGTTCTTTCTTTCTTCGGGATGTGTGTTTTGTTTTTTTTCCCCACCTCCTCCATCTCTTGAAGTTTTCAGTTTTAATCCCAGTGTAGCTAGCATGCAGTCTTATATCGGTTTCAGGTGTACAGTACAGTGACTCAACAGTTCTGAACATGGCTCAGTGCCCATCATGGTGAGTGTGCTCTTAATCCCCGTCACGTGTTTCCTCCATCCTCCCACCACCTCCCCTCTGGTAGCCATCAGTTTGTTTTCTGTAATTAAGAGTCTGTTTCTTAGTTTCTCTCTCTCTCTTTTCTCCCTCTTTGTTAATTTGTTTTGTTTCTTAAATTGCACATATGAGTGAAATCATATGGTATTTGTCTTTCTCTGACTGACTTATCTCACATAGCATAATGCCCTCTAGCTCCATCCACATTGTTGCAAATGGCAAGATTTCATTTTTTTTTATGACTGAATAATATTTGCTTGTGTGTGTATGTGTGTGTGTATCATGTTTTCTTTATCTATTCATCTGTCAATGAACACTTTGGCTATGTCCATAATTTGGCTATCATAAATAATGCTGCAATAAACATAGGGATGCAAATATCCTCTCAAATTAGTGTTTTTGTGTTCTTTGGGTAAATATTCAGTAGTGCAATTAATAGGTTGTATGGTAGTTCTATTTTTAAATTTTTGAGGAAATTTCATACTGTTTTCCACAGTAGCTACACCAGTTTGCAATCCCATCAACAGTGCATGAGAATTTCTTTTTCTCCACATTTTCACCAACACTTGTGTTTGGTGTTTTTGTTTTGTTTTGTTTTGTCTAGCCATTTGGTCAAGTGTAAGCAGATACCTCATTGTGGTTTTGATTTGTATTTGCCTGATGACGAGTGACATAGAGCATCTTTTCATCAGTCATCTGGATGTTTTCTTAGGGAAAATGTCTGTTCATGTCCACTGCCCTTTTTTAAGTGGATTATTTGTTTTTGGTATTGAATTGTGTGAATTCTTTACATACTGTAGTTCTTAATATATTTTGGCTACTAATTCTTTATCAGAGATGTCATTTGCAAATGCTTCTCCCATTTAGTAGGTTGCCTTTTAGTTTTGTTGATTGTTTCCTTTGATATGCAGAAGCTTTTTATTTTGTTATAGTCTCAATAGTTTATTTTTGCTTTTGTTTCCCTTGCCTCAGGAGACATATCTAGAAAAATGTTGCTACAGCCAATGCCAGAGAAATTTCTGCTTGTGCTCTCTTCTAGGATTTTTATGGTTTCAGGTCTCACAGTTAAGTCTTTAATCCATTTTGAGTTTATTTTTGTGTAAAGTGTCAGACAATGGTCTATTTCATTCTTCTGCATGTAGCTGTCCAGTTTCCCCAACACCATTTGTTAAAAAGATTTTTTTCCCACTGCCTATTCTCACTTCTTTTGTTGGAGGATTCTACAATCATGGGTTCTCTTCTGGGCTTTCTATCCCACTCCATTGACCTATATGTCTGTGTTTATGCCAATACCATACTATTTTCATTACTACAGCATCACAGTATAACTTGAAATCTGAAATTGTGGTATCTCCAGCTTCGTTTTTTTTTCTTTTTCAAGATTGTTTTGGCAGGAAGGACTTTTATTTGTTTTGTGTCTTGACATATTCCAAGCATACTTTGCAATACTAAGCTTTTAATATGCATCTGTTGAATGAATAAATGAGTGAATGACTTTGATTACATAGTCTTCTTTATGTCTCCTCAGGGACAATCAACTTCTTTTGTAAGAAGACAGTATTAAAAAAAAAAAAAAGACAGTATCAGTGTCAACTCTCTTCTGGGTCCCCAGTTTTCCCCTCCAAACCTCCGGTGCCGAACATAAACCTGACTCCTTCTGTGGTCAGTTCCTTCTCAGTGTGCCCCATCCACCCCAGCCTGTCCAAGAGAGCTCTGTGTTTGAACCTCCACTGTGGAAGCGGGTTGCATTTTCTGCCACTGTGTGCACCACTCCCACAAGAGCATTCCACCGCTGCTACATTAAACAAAATATTACAGCAGGCATTTTGGAAGGAAGAAGGTGGCCTAAAAGCCTCTAAAGCTGATTTGTGTTTCCTTTAATAAAGAAAAACAGCCAAAATGAAAACTTTGGAATACCTGTTTCAAAGGATGAATCCATAGATGTCTGCGGGAAAAATCTTATCTCCTTCCTAACTCCCTCCCTTGGCCTATAACCCAGCAATTTTCACCCTTATGAACCTATTACAAAGAACATCAATGTCTGTCTGATAGGATGGACATTCAGGATTTGAAAAGAACGCATGAAAATTTGGACCAAATGTAAGACAAATGAGTGTTAGAAAAGTGGTCCACGCATCACACAGAGTTGTTGTGTGACATGTTTGGGATCAGTCATGAGAGAGGAAGAAATAGATGGTCAGTGGTGAAAGAACTGGCCCATGAAATGGAAGGAGATCCAAGAAGGTGTGATATCTCAGAAACTAAGTGGAAAAAAATGTCTCATAGAGAAGGAAGACCAATGAGGGCAAATGCAACTGAGATGCCTAACAGTCTCAGGCCTAGAGTCAGAGAGAACAGGTGGGACAGAAACCTTGAGAGGTCTTTGGAGTATAAGCACTTAAATTAGACTATAAATTCCCAGTTGGTCTGTGTAAGGAAAAACAGTCGGTATAGCCTAATTGGATATTTAAAACAGTTTTAGTAGCTTTGCTATAAAAGGAAGCTAAAAATGAGTAGGGGTCCAGCAAGATTAATCTTAAAATTTTTTTAAAGACAGGGGCACCTGGGTGGCTCAGTCGGTTAAGCATCTGTCTTTGGCTCAGGTCTTGACCCTGGGGTCCTGAGACTGAACCCCATGTTGGGCTCCCTGCTCAGTGGAGGACCTGTTCCTCCCTTTTCCTTTGCCTCTCCCCCGTGCTCACACTCTTGCTCTCTCTCTCTCTCACTCTCTCTCGAATAAATAAATAAAACTTTAAAAAAATTTCTTCAAAAATAAAAAATAGAATGGGAGAAAAAAAAGACAAAAGATAACAATATATTCATATACAGGAAGAATTGACCCAGAAGGAAAAAAAAATAATTTTTGTTTTGAAAGAAGATGGGATAATCACATATGCAGTATTTGAGTGGGGAAAACAGACAATATAGGGACACACCGTCCTTGCAACAAGAGGGAAGGCAGGGCACGCAGATACTAGGTATAGGTTTGGTGGAGGAAAGATGAAATAGTTCTTTTTAGATGGATCCAATTTTCTCAGTGAAGTAAAAGTTCGTGCTGAAAAAAATATTCATGCCAAAAGTAAAGGCAGGTGGGCTTCTTGGCAGCTTGAAAATAAAGGAAGCTGAGAAATAGCTATTTGGTAATGTATATTCAGTAGAAAAATGTAAAGGTCATCTGAATAAATAGTTCCCAAACAGGCAAACATCCACATCGCCTGGAGAGAGTGCTACAAACATTCCCGAGCTCAATTCATACTTTAAGAATTACATTTATAATTATGGGACATAGGTCCTGAAAATATTCACTTTAAGAAAAGGTTATTCTCAAACAATTGTGATGCTCCACTAGATTTGGAGACTGCTGTTATTGTAACATTTTGGCCCGAGCTATGGAATACTAGAGAGACACCTTTACAATGAAAAGAAACAAATTCCCCCATTTACAAAACACAGGAAATGACTGCCCATATTCTGGACTCTGCAGGACTTGTTTCAGATACTCTTCGTGGCTCTCAGCCCTGACTCACAGTATTTTCAGCTTTATATCTATTTTCCTCAGTATTAGAGGCATTTCCACGTGAGTAATTTTAATGTTAACACAGGGACTGGACATAGAAAGCCCTTGATACAAGGGATGTTATTTGGGGTGATTAATTTATGCCTGAGAACAGAAGGACAGGTGGGCTCAGGGAGTCTAAGTCCTTCATCCACTGTCATGTAACTATGTAGAACGATAACTGGAATCCAAAATTCCTGATTCAACTTCTCTGGGTGAATCCCAAGAGGTCCAAAGTACGGAAAATGTAACTCATATAGGGCTAACATTACTGAAATCATATACACAACCAAAACATCCAGAGAAATCCCCTTTTCATTCAATGCAACAAAGATTCAATGAGTTCCCAGTATTATGGATCTATTCCGTGAACAGGCACTTTATACAGGCTCTCAAGGCACTGACTCATACTTTAAAAATACATCTTCATTTCTTATCTCTTTCTCAGAATGTCTTCTCGGTAAATTTTCCTGATCAGCTCCTGCTCCTCACTTGGCTTGCCAGACATGGAAATATGATGATTTAGATTGCCACGTTCTCATTAGTACCAACAAGAGATAGATAAATAAAGATCTTTCACTGACCTGTGAATCTGACTTTTAAACTGACCTTGAACACTGTCATTCCAGATCTTCAGCCTCTCTTAATGTGAAGATGCACATTTTCTGGTTGCTGGCCTTTCAACTACAGCTTGTTTTTAACGTGTTTTGTGATCATAAGCATTTACAGAGGTGCATAATTTACAAATGAGCAGGAAGGAGTATTTTACCATCCAGTCATTTGATGCCCTTTATTCTGAAATGTGTTTTTCTGTAATTTCTACAGAGCTAATTAAATGCCCTCATATTCATTAGCTATACCGTGAAGACAGTAGACAGTAAAAGGAGCGCTGAGTTTACATTAAGAAGAACTTTGTTCCAATGCTGGCTCCCATGTCTGCTCATTGTATGACCTTGATCAGATCATTTCATAGCTGTACACTGAATTCCTCACCTAGAGATGAGCATGTTGAGAGAACTCAAGCAGACAATTGAGAAGAAAGTCCCTAAGAGTGGCTAGTACAAAGTAGTCATTAATAAATACATATGAGTTGGACTCAGGGTTATCTCTTTACGTATCCATTCTGTTTTACTTAAATGTTCATGATTTAGAACAATGCCCTAACTACATCATCACTTTTCTTAGTATATATGACAGGTCAAACTAAATACTGACACATAACAGATGTCTTTGAGAAAGCTGGTGTTTTAAGTACAAGCTGTGAGTTGGGCTGAAGACAAATGCCTATGTTCAGATTTGCTTGCTACCCCTTACCTTGGATGAGATCTCTAGAGGGAGTTCTATGGCTAAGTTTCAACATCTATAAAATGGGTATAACTATACCCACTCTGCAAGGTTACTGAGGATGAACTACAATAAAATAGTACAATAGTTTATTGAACTACAATAAAACTAGTTCTCAGAAAACCATGAAACACTCACAAATAATGCTATTTTCTATGTTTTTATCAGTCTTACAGGTCATTCACAAGGTCATTCTCTGGGTGAATGACCAGGCAGAAATCTTGGAACCTCATGGGTGTCAAAATAATTGAATATTAAGCATGACAGCATCAGCCACTATTACTTAGATACAGTATGATGGCAATTCATGAGGGAAGCACAGATTCCTTGCTTAAGGCAGTGATTGACTCTTGTTTCATAAATTGTTTTTAAAATATTGTTGTTTATAGTACATCAGTATTATGACATGCTATACAGCAACATACTTCATCATGCACTTTTGTTTGTTTCATTAAAAATTTGAGAATTTTTTTAGCATTTGGAAAGCTGAACAAAGTAAATTTAAGTTGTGTGTTCCTTCTACCAGCCCCTATCCATGTCTCTAAGCTATGCTTATCAGTCTGACTATAATCCCATGGGGGCTCAGTACTTCTATGATACTTTCTATGACAGAAAGAAAATCAAGAAGACAACACAGGATGAAAAAAATGTTTTGCAAAGGTTCTCCCATGTACCCAGTCGACACTGCTGTATCATTGTGATTTTTTTTTCTTTTTTTTAAAAGATCCTCAGACCTTATTCTTCTTATAGCTAAAAGTTTGTACACCTTTACCAACTTCTCTGTATTTCCCCAACCCCCAGCTCCTGATAAACACTTCCTGCTTTTTGTGTCTATGAGTTTGGCTTTTCATTTAAATTCCACATGTAAGTGACACGAAGCAGTATTTGTCCTTGTCTGTCTGGATTACTTCACTTAGCATAATGCCCGAACATTCCAGTGATGTTGTTGCCAACAGCAGGATTTCCTTCTTTCTCATGGCTGAATATGATTCCATTGTATATATATATATACATTGCTTCTCTTTTTAAGCACTCATCTATTGCAAATCATTGTGTATCACTATTTAAAGTTCACAAAGATCCCTAATCTTACATATTATTCCATCTTTAGGGATAGGAAGATTTGACCCAAACTGAGCATATACTGTCCCAGAACAGAGATCTAGTAAGCCACGGCAGCAACTCTGATGGACTCCAAATTTTTGGAATCCAAACTTCACCTTTGTGCTACAGTAAGCTCCCCTCTTGTTGCATAGGCTATGGTTAACCATGCAGTTGCACAGTCATCACTGTAAAAGCCCAGTACTTGGTGGAACCAAGAAAATACTTCAGGACTCAAAATACAGGCTGGTGTTGGAGAAGACTTAGCCTCTCACAGCAAATTGTTGTATTTAACTCAATCCTAAGATAGCCAGGAGGCTGAACATTTGCTAAGTGAGAAAGAAGTCTACCACTCTTCTAATCATCTCACCTCTGCTAGTCTACTCACAGCAACCAACGTTACCTTGGATTATCAGGACAAGACAAATACAAAAGAGGGCTTGCTATTTTGGTAACCCTTTAGATGTAAGGGGATAACGTATCAAAATTAAGAGCACATTTTATGATACCAGGTACAAAATAAAATATGGCTCCAAATAACACAAAATCACTTTGTCATTATAGTTTGTTTAATCATAACAGTATCACTACCACAAGTCCATTCTCTTATATAAAAGACGGCATTGTACTCTTGTTGCCTAATGAAATAGACCCTAGTCCCACCACACATACACACAGTTAATAATGAATCAGAACCTACCAACAGCGCTGCTTCTTTTTACACCTCTCTGTCCCAATGTGTAGAGAAGAACCTGTGCCGGACTAACTCAGGAAGACTTACTATCTTGTGCTTCTTGTTAAATTAACATAAAGAGAAAGTTTCTTTAGGGAGAGATTTCTTTAAACCACAGATTACTTCTCATGCTTTAGCATTTTTAGTAGAGGCATATAGAAAATTTAAGGGCCACGAAATCTCTTCCAAAATCCCTTGAAAAGAATGTCACCTCTTCTAACCCTTAGGTGGCTCCTCTGTGTAGGCAGAGTAAAGAGTGGCCACCTGGCATGATTAAGAAGGGGACAGGATGGTTTCCAGAAACACTGAATTGGTGTATGAAGTGTCACCTCCATAGGTTTAGTATTTGGGTGAAATGTTGACTTTCACTGCATGGTATCATATCATTATTTGGAATGAGCATGAGCTCTTGGGAGCCCGTTAGATTTGGACAGAGACTTACACTCTGCACTGATGAGCTAGAGGAGCCTGAGGGTCCTCTTCTGTAAGCTATAAGAGCTGCCTCTGACTATCTCACATGGTTTCCATGTAGATTTAATGCACTCACACATATTCTCTTTTGTCTGGCTGACACTCTCCCTTCTCATCTGAGAGATGCTCTTTTGTCCAGTCTGTGATTGATCTGGATGCTTCCACATTCTGTCAGAGTCCTTGGCCATGATTAACCGAGTCAAGGTGGGATGTTTTGAGCTGGAACTGGGAATGCTAACTAAGTTCTAGATCCATCCCACTCTGTATACAAAACTGTAAGATGGCAGCATGATGAAGTCAGCAGCCAAGCATGTAGTTATGGGAAGTCTGAGTCTTATTCATTCAAAAACATTACTGGAAACAAACAAACAAATAAAACCCGCCAAAAAACCAAAACCAAAAACATTATTGAAAGAGTTGACCACTGACCCTATTTCTACTTGCTGATTTCACATGCTCCTTTCAACTAACTTCAGTTGTTAGTTCACTAACTTCAACTAACTAACTAACTTTTGCCATCACATCTCCACTAAGTTTGTTCTTAGCAAGGACACATTGTCCTCCATCTTGCCAAACCAAATGGTTGTTGTTTGGTCTTTTAATCAAGTGACATTATAGCCACATTAGACATTGTAGATTCTCTCTTTGCCTCAAACACTTTTTTGCATTGTTACTTTCAAGACATCATTCTCTCTTGTTTATAGACCATGTTCTTGGTCACTTTTTCTCAGCCTCTCCCTTGTTTTATTTTATTTTTTTCTCCATTTCTATGCTGCTTGCAAGAGTATCAGCATTGAATCTGGGTGGTCTAACCTCATTTCTTCTTTCTTTCCTTCTGCATGCACCACTCAGATAATCTCTCCAGCCCTGGGCTTTAAATATCACTCACATGCTGATGGTTCACTAACCCAGAGTCCCCAGCTCTGACCTCTCAGTAGAAGTTCAGACTCCTATACCCAATGTCCACATGTCATCTCCAAGTGGATGTCTAATAGGCAGCTCAAAGACCTGAGAATCATACATGATCCCCCCTCTCCAAAGCCACCCCTCCCTAAATCTTCTCATTTCAGTAAATAATACTAAATTGCTCAAGCCAAAAGATGGAAGCATTGTCTTTGATTCAGCTTTACAAGCTCCCGTTCTCTTCGGTCTTCAATGAACATCTCCTAAGTCCCTTCTAAATATGTCCCACACAAGACCCATGGGCCACAACTTCTACTTATCTCTGAGGGCAAAATTCAGTGAAAAGAAACCCTCTTGCAGACTTGAGCTGAACTCAGAAACTATTTATTTACTACCTCATTCTAAAGGTGCAATCAGGGGCACACTGGACTTGTTATGAGGTGTCTCTTAAGGGGGGCCCTGGTCACAAATAAGTCTAAAGTAGTTACAAATGACAACTCTGAACTAGCCTTCCAGAAAGAATAATTGCTATCTCTGGAGCTCTGGGCTGTGTGTTCTTTGGGACTGTCCTCATAATTATGTTCTCCGCTATGAAAAGAAAAGCAGAAACTAAACCATCTCTCATATACCAAAAAAAAACCTTTAATAGTATCTCATTTTATAGGTATGGATCAAGGTCTGAGTTACAAACAAGAATAAAAGAGGTCCCTGTCTTTCACACTCTGATATTGGGAGAGTACGGCTAGTGGGTTCATTGTACCTTGTGTACCTTGAGGCCCTAACTAACATAGAGACTAAAACAGTTTCATACCAATACCTAAAATATGAATGGACTCCCTCAGAAAAGTGGTTGTGACATGTGGTGAGTCCATTCTGAATGTCGCTGTTACAGACTGAATTGTGTCTCTCAAATTTCATATGCTGAAGTCCTAACAACCAGTGCCTAAGAATGTGAGTGTATTTGGAGATAGGGTCTTTAAAGGAGTAACTTAGTAAATTGAGGTCAATAGGGTGGGCCCTAATATGACTGGTGTCCTTGTAAGAGGTGACTATGACAGACACACAGAAGGAAGACCATGTGAAAACAAAAGGAGAAGAGGGTCATCTACATGTCAAAGAGAAAGGCCTCAGAAGAAACTAAAACTGCTGATATCTTGATCTTGAATATGCAGCTTCCAGAAATCTGGGAAAATAAATTCCTGTTATTTAAGCCATGCCATCTATGGTACTTTGTTTTGGCAACCCTAGAAAAGTAGTACAGCCACTGTGGAAGAAGTCATATGCTCTGAATTCTACAGACCACTGTACTACAGGGGAGTGGCCCCCCCCATCAGTCCCATTCCCCTAAGACCTGGCAGAATAGAGGAAGCCTAGAAGGTAGACAGGAGAGTCTACCACAAAAGAAATGCCCTGCCTCCTCTATAATCCTCTTCCTCACACCAGAACCCTGGAAAGAATTCGAGGCAGGGACCCAGAGGACTGGGTTTGAGGCTGACAGTTGATAGCCCATAGTCAATGTCAGGGACCTTAATATGTCTAAGCTTCAGTCACCCCATTGGTAAAATGGAATTAACCATTTGGGCCTCACAGAATAACTCAAAGTGATGATGGATGGCAAATTACTTTGCTAACTCTGGCATGCTCTACACATGTGAGAGGTTATTCTTATTCTTTTTACTCCTGTTTTCGTTTAACAAAATCTAACCAGTGGCCCAGGACAAAACGCATTCAGCTGCACTGATGAATGCCACCTGCCTCTGTGATTGCCTTCTTCATTTGTTTCCATTTCAAACACCCTGTGAGCAGAGTAATTGAGTTTGAATTGCTTGGGGGATCCTCCCCCCCTCATGGCTCCATGCAAGTAGAAGCTTACTGTTGCTAATGATTTATTATTTCACCTCCTAAGTGTATTTGGTGCTTGTGCCCAACACAGTAGCTACATAAGGGGAGCACACACATGCTGTCACTTCCAATATGGACATGAATAAATCCAGGCTGGCCCTTCTGCCTTGATCATTTACGGAAGCAGCTCTTTCATCCTCTAAAACAGAAATGTTCTTATCTCACAGCCTCTCTCATAGGACCTGTGTTTAAATTAACTCAGTGTCCTCAAGTGCCCTGGCTTCCACTCAACCCCCAAGGTTTTCTCTGCTCTAGGAGGGGAGAAGGACTGTAAATTTACAAGTGCAGAGGTATCCCTATGAATTGGAGTCCATGTGTAAATAAAAATAGCTCTCATTTTAGATTACTCATTATATGCAAAGCATTTTACAAGTGTCGCCTTTTTAAGACCCACACAACCGAATGAGGTAAGAGTTATTATTGTCTCTTTGTACAGGTACAGTGGTTTTTAAACCATGACTGTGAATTTTTAAACTCACCTTCCATGCTGAGGTGGGTTCTGTATCTCCTCCCCTTAAATAAGGGTAAGCTGTGACTGCTGGCCAATAAAGAACTGAAAAGGTGCTCTCTGGCTTCAGAAGCTTGGTCATCAAGACCACGCAGTGTCCACCTTGATTGTTGCAAATCTCACCCTTGGAATCCATAATCACCATATGAGATATCTGACCATTCTGAAGCCAATATGTTGGAGAGTCCATGCCTTCCCTTTGGCCTAGAGTTCCATATGAACCCAACCTCCCAATCATCCTGCCAAGGTGACAAACATGAGCAAACCTGTTTTGAGTCCTCCAGAACCCTCCAGAACAGCCCATCTGCCGGTAGATTTCATCAAGTGACATGCACTGACAGAAGAAGAGAACAGAAGAGTCCCTCAGCTAATAACCTACTCTAATTTGTGAACCACAAAACTGTACAAGATATTAAAATAGATGTTGATTTAAGACATTCAATCTTGGGATAGTTTGCACACAGCACTAAAGAATCCAAATACTGGTTGAAAAAGCGGAGGCAAATGAAAGTGAAGATGTTGTGGATCTGGGACTAGACTCCAAGACTCTAGAGTCTGACTTCTTAATTATACTGCCTTTTCCTAGAAAATCCATAATGATATAATAAGATGAGGAGAAGAAGTAGGATTCTGCTCAACAAAAGAAGTGTCTTCTAACAGAGCTGTCAATACTAAAGTCAGGTCAGTTTCGGCATTTAGAGAAACAGCTTTTTCATTTGCCATCAAATAAGTGGCTTCAAGTCTTTCTCCAACCTCTTATCAGCTGTGTGACCCTAAGCCTGGAACTCAACTCTCAACCTTCACCTTCTTGCTTGTAAAATGGAAAGATAATAACTGTGAGGTTCAAATGAGATCAGATCTAACAGAGTACACACTCTGCACATATTGCATGGAGCACTGGGTGTGGTGCATAAACAATGAATCTTGGAACACTGAAAAAATAAAATTGAATTAAAGAAATGAATAAATGCTAGGGAAATCCTCAGAGACAATTTCTCTCCTTCAGGCGTGGTATACCATCCTGGCGGTGCTTTGGACACTCGGCGATGTCTAAAGAAAAGCTTATTTGTTATGACTGAGGCGGTTCTATTGGAAACTGCTAGGTAAAGAACAGAGATTCTGCTAAGTATCTATAGTGCATAGGACAATACCCACCCTGGCCCTCACCCCAAAAAAGAATTACTTATTCTGAAATGTCAATAGTGCTGTTGTTGAAAAACATCCTCATAAAAGAATTGTGTGGTAGCTAAAATAGACAAGATCTCACCAACATTCAATTGCATCTCTCAAAAATTCGATTATTCTATTTTTTAAAACACTATGATTCTAACCTTCAACCATTCTATGATCCCTAGATTAAAAGATCATTTTAAATGTTATGATTCTAAGAAGCCACAATTCTAAATTTCTAAGATTCTATTTATTACTCTGAGGTACTTGAAATATAAGACTACTTTCCCAAGCTTCTAAAATGCTCAGATCTTAAGAGGCTTTAATCTTAGATTCTATGGCATCTTGAGGTTAGGTTTCTAATAAGCTCTATTCCAAAAAACAAGACTTCTATGATCCTACAATAACATAATGCTATAATTCTAAGACATTACTGTGTTGTAGGGTACATTTCTAGGGTCAGTATGTTCGGGACATGGAAACTCACTGTGCTGAAGGTGAGGGGCAAGGCTATATCCTTAAGCTTATATCCCCAAGTTGTTTGTGATCTGTTTGTATAATCTAATAACCAAGGCTGAGGGATGGAGATTTCCATTGAAATGTTTGTTTCAGTAGATGAAAGTTCAGCACCTATGATGCCGTAGAAAATTTCTGGCCCGGTTTGGAATAAGTTGAGCTTTCTCAGATATGAAAAGGATACTAACATTTGTGTGCATTACATTGAGAAGTCATGACTTATGATCCCAGCATCCTGGAATCAAGCCCCGCGTCGGGCTCTCTGCTCAGTGGGGAGCCTGCTTCTCTTCCTCTCTCTCTCTGCCTGCCTCTCTGCCTACTTGTGATCTCTGTCTGTTAAATAAATAAATAAAATCTTAAAAAAAAAGAAAAGTCATGGCTTATTGGATACAATCATAAAGGTAATTGAAGCTTTTATTCCTTTGTCCCTTTACATCTATTCTATGGGGATAGCTGTGCTCTACTCCTGGGTTTATTTAGGGCTAGCCTTATACTTCTGGTGGTGTATAAGTCATTAACATAGAGTTAATCAAGAAGCAGCTTGTCTGTTCCAGTGAAACAAGCCAAACTCCAAACTTCATTCACAGTTATAGCTACTTCCCTTTCCTGGATCTGGCTCACCACCAGCTGGCCACCTGCATTCAGAGGGAGGTTTATGGTGGGCTCCCTTTTCTTTCTCCACATGGCTCTTTTTATTATCCTCTCTTGTCTTCCTGGTCATGATTTCAGATGCCTCCAGGCTTTAGGAATAGGGATGAGGGAGAAGGAGAGGAGGAACAAGGAGAGGAGGAACAAGGTTGGAAATATCTTACTTTGAGAGAAAACAGAGCTCCTCTTTGGGGCTAGCACATGTTTAGCAGAACTCCTCTCAGGAAATATCAGTGAATTCCTCAGATACGCTACCTCTTCTCTGTGGCTGGAACTCTCCTCTTTGTGTCTTCCCCAGTATAAGACAATGGGTCTCTATTTCAGCTGACCAGGCAGTGCTCCTCTTAACTGTAAGCTCCATGTGGTATGCCTCTGGTTTCTTTCTACTCGAGTCAACTCACCTCTCTGAAGAAGGTCTAAAACAACTCTCTTACATAGAGCCCATGGAGGTCCAGGGGAGATCATGGTTCATCCTTTGTCTTTGGAAATGCCAAAAGTCCAATTCAGTCCCAATTTATCCACTTTCTCCTCCTTAGAATTGTAAGACAGCCCTTGCCATTTAAATGTCTCAGGTCTGAATCAGACCACAGTTGATGGTCCCTCTCTGAGTGATCTCTTCAAATCCCTTCTCTCACCTGAGGAAAGAGGCAGGCTCTCCACCCTAGTACTCTATGTTTGCTTGTAGAAAGAATGGGTTGGGGAATGGACTCACAGTAAATGAGAGGCTTTTTCCAAAATTCCTCATCTAATCTCCAACAGTCTTTTCTTTTTTTTTTTTTCCAGCCATTCCAACATCTTCCATGGTCTAGAGCAGTGGTAAGTAAATTATGGTCTTCCAGCCAAATCCGGCTCACTACTTGTTTTTATAAATAAAGTGTTATTACAGCACAGCTACACATTCATTTTCATGTTGTCTATGGCTACATCTGCAGCAGAGGTGAATAGATGCAATGGAGACCATAGATTCCACCAGCTTACACCATTCACTTGCCCTTTACAGAAAAGCCTGATGGGCTCTGAGCTGGAGGCAAGGGAACCAAACTGATTTTCTGCCACCTTCTTTTGCAGACACAGCACCGTCCTTTCTTGATTCTCCTTTGGAAGGTCACATCTAATATATTAAGACCTCTATGAAACTGAAACTAAAATAATTTTATTTTAACCTTCTGTCATCCTGCTAACACTTATATACCTACTCATGAGCCAGGTGTTACATGGGATATCTACCCAAGTTACCATGTTTAATACTTACACGGATACCAGGCAAGCAACATTGATCTCATTTTATGGAAGAGGATACACAGCCTCAGAAAAGCTTAGTAACTTGCTTATGAATAAACAACTAGTAACCAGAGAGGTGGAATTAAACTAAGTTTATCTGATTCCAGAGGCAATGCTCTTCCAAATGTCTCAGCTTTCTCCAGCTGCACTTTCCAGAGGCTGTTTAGAAACCATGCCATCAAATTCACCGTGTCATTACGGATGCTTTATTTTCCATCCTCAGGAAAGTATAGTACTATTAACATCACCATTCCTGGAACATGGGATCTGGCCAAATTGAAAACGCTCATTTGTTTCAACAACATGAAAACTATCCAACAACTCCCTTTCAAATCAGGGTTGAGCAGGATGCTATCAGAGTCACCACCCCATAGTGTGTGTTCCAGCTTAATTTCAGAACTCTTCATTATGACTCTCCTCCTAGAGAGACTGTCTTTCCTGAGTTCTAGTAGTAAGAAGTGTCATCAAAAGAAGAAAAAAGTCCATAGGAACCCCAATTTAACCTTTTACAAGAAGGAATGAAACCATTAGGGAAACAATTTTGGCATAATACTCCCAACCCCATTTCCCACTGTCCAATTTTTTAGATGAGAAAAGTGAGACCTAAAGGAAAAACAACAACAAAAAAATAAATAACTGGTCCAAAATGACATGACAATTAGTTATAGAGTGAAGAGAAACTACATTTCACACTCCAAGCCTAGTTTTCAATCTAACATGACAGAGACAAAAGGCAAAAAGTTCTTATTCTTTTCCATCTTTCCCAAAAATATACTGTGTTCATCTAATAAATAGATTAATAATCTATAATATTTATTAATAACCTACTAATAAATAAATAGGTCTTTTATTATAGTATAAGAAAAATAATAGGTGAAGAATCAGGATTTCAAAAGCCAATAGAAGATGTCAAATTTACTGAATAAGAAAGGTCACCAAGTCAACTGTGGAAGAACCAAATTAATCCAGAATGTATGGGAGACAAAAGAGAGTACACAAGAACACAGCAGAGTCCTAGGAGAGTTTGAGGGCAGCGGGAAGAGAAATCTGGTCAGATTGAGAGAGGGAATAATAAACATTTTGTGTGTTGCATTTTGACAAGCTAGGTAGACTACACTTAAGATTACGTCAAACCTTCTATTTCCATTGTATTAAGAGAACTGATAAGTTTTTAATTACTTTTCATTCCTTTGGATGCCAGACTGGTATTTCTTTTCAATATGGTACACACTGAGATTTAGGAGATGGCTAATTATGTTCAAGGCACTTTGATGTTCATCAGTCCTCCATCCCTGAGCTGTCTATTCATGTTCATGTGTTGGTTCATGCAGTGCATGCACTTCTTGAGTACTCAGTTGTCTTGTACAAACCTCTCACTCATGCACTCGGCCATCACTTTGTTCAAGATAATTCTTTGACTGCTACTACTGCAGGGTCCATATCCTGTCTGTGTTCTAGTCATGCCTCCCACAGCTTCTGGTACATAACAAGCCTTCAGGAAACATTGTCTCATGGAACTGTGTTGAATTTTAGTGCCTGTGTGGAGTACTGAGGACCCAGGAGAACAAGTCAAAGGTTTCATCACTGGGTAAATCACAATAAATTTGAGAAATACAGAAAAAAAATCTGAGTGTTCTGTGTTGAGAAGTAGAAGAAGGTGAAGAACAAGTTCAAGGGAAGTACAGGGGGTGGCTTCTCCTAGAGGCTGATCATGCTCTCCAGCCTTGTTGTGCACATGGAAGCAGAAAGTTCACTCTAGGTGGCCCAGATAGAGGCTTGCTCTTAAAGAAAGAACAAAATTAAAATCCTGAATCTCCCAGTCCCTACATTAAGTACCTGTACCAATTACTGGTCTTCCTTGACTATAGGAGGCTTTGGCAAGCAACAAGTGTGGGACACATTTAGGGTTGATTATTCTATTGAATAGGCTCCAGATAAGTTGGATAAATGGAAGGCATGCCACCTGCCTCTGAAGTCTAGGCTGAAGAAATAAAGTGAAATTGGCAAATACAACATTTCAAATGAACTCCAGCCACTACCTTCAAAGACACCAGAGTCAAACCAATATATTAGGATCATAGGAGCCATCCAAGGTGTTCCGTGTATATTAATTGGCAATATCACTCCTGAGCACAGATTACATACAGATATATTGAAACTCATTTCCATTCAGCACACATTTATTAAAGGCTGACTCTTCATTTACTTAGCCATTCATCACTCACTGGACAAATGTTTTGTGTGCCCAGAACCACGCTTGGTGCTGCAGAGACAGGGCAGATCTTAACTAACATTGTTCTACCCTGAGGAAGCTCAATATTTGGTGAATGACCTGCACAGTGAATGATCATGCAAACAATCATTGAAGATTTGACAAATGGAGGAAAGAAAAACACAAAGTGTGAAAAGAATGTATAATGAGGAGTCCTCATCCAATCTGATTGTCAGTAGATGCCTCTTTGAGGAAGTGATATTTAGAAAAGACATGAGGGTGAGTTAGGAACCAGGCAAGTAGGATGTGAGGTGGGTTCTCTAGTTTGGAAAAGCATCTACATCTTCTGTCAAGAGCTAGTGGCTGTGTGTAGAGAGATGGAGAGTGACAAATAAGACCCATGATGAACCACATCAGTCAGAATATTTAGAGGAAATATCAAAAATCTTGGACAAACTCAAATGAGTATGAACAATAAAGAAATTTAGTATTTCATATGACTGGAAATCCAGAAGTTGGCAGCCTCTAAGAGTGGCACAGTGAATGTACCCATGAAGTAATCAAGGCACAGATTCCTCCAACCTCAGCCTTTCCCTCTCCATCTCTCTCTTTCTCTCTCTTCTACCCTAGCTCCAGACTCCTCCTGAATTCTATCCTGGCATCCCTTGTATTCACCAGAGGGCTTGTAGAGGGAATATGACTTTACAGCAATGCTTCCTTGTTCATGATCAGGAGGAAGGCAGGGAAACTCCTCTGTGAAGTATATACTGTTAGGCCTCTCTTACAGTTTTCTTGGGTTAATTAAGTCATCCTAGAATCCTGGCAAACCCAGGAGAACACCATGCACTGACTGGTATGGAGAAATCAGACTCCAAAACTGAGCAGGGCATGAAGTCACCCTCTACCAGCAGGGATAAAAGTAGGTGCAAGAGCGTATACAGGGCTCTGGTAAGAAAGGAGCAGCAGCATGCTTACAATAGATGCTGAGTTAGCCACCATCAGTGCATTACACTGCTCTTTGTGAACACAGAGAAGGCTCATGTCCATCTTGCACAGAAGATGTGAAGAGAGCATCATCATTGTTGACTGTGGACATTGGGTTTTATTCCTGTTTCTCTACCTACTGGCTGCAGTAGCTAGACTAGCAATTCAATATCTCATTCTCAGCTCGATTCCCTGCAAAATGGGGGAAAGAATTACAGTCATATGGCATGCTTTTGAGAATTGAATACAATAATGTAGAAAATGAACTTGATCTATGGCAGATAATCCATGTATGTTCCTTCCTCCTTCCCTGACCTTCCATCTGTCTTGCCCCAGAGAATGGGGACACTTTAATTCTCACTGGTAAAAACAGAATTTATGAGGGCTTGGTAGCAAAGTTGGGGGGGGAACATGCAGAGGGCCTATCTTGCATATAACATTGGAGACAGAATAGCATAATTTCACACTGGAGGACAGAAGGACAGCCAGGCTTCTGGGAATGGATCTGAGTGTGCTTGGGGGTGACTCTGATTGCATAGGCATGAGGTGAGAGATGTAGGTCTGGTTTGCTTATCGATAGCCCACCATGCTAATCTCAGAATCAGCCTTCATTGTGTGTCTTTTTTCCACAAGAATTACCTCTCAGAAGGTTCTTTGGAGTTCATACAAGAAAGCTGAAGCAGGCCAGCACCACCTGCTCACCCAACTGCCTGGACATGCATAAATGCTATCTAGACACCTTAAGATCCCACCATAAGGGCAATATGTACTTAAGCAAAATGGAATGAGGGCTAACTCAATCAAGACATATAAAAACTAGTTTCTCTGGTGTCAATACCCAGAATGGAAACAGAGGATCTAATTTTGCTCTAGTTTCAAAAATTCATAAGACCAAATAATGAGGTCGTATGCTATAATCTCTCCAAAGGATGAATGAATGTGTGAAAATGAAAGAGAATTCTCAAGACAATCTTGATAAAATCTGGAAGACTTAGGAAGCTTTTTCATGGGGAGGAAGTTAAGGAAGGAAAGTGGGAATCCAATACTGCTTCCAGAGTTTGGTTTTGGAACATCTGGGATAATTTCAGTATAGTAAGCAAAATGGGAAACATGAAGAGTAAAAGGTAGCATATTTGGGAAAAGGTATGTAGCTCAAAATTGCTGGAACATATGTTCTGAGAAAGGGTTGGAAGGAGATGAGGCTGCAGATATGGACAGGCATTAGGGAATAAATTGCTCATTATCTCATATAAGATTCTTGGACTTTATTCTAAAGGTAAAGCAGAATTAAAGAATGCCTTTAAAGCAGGGACATGTTGTGTATGTTTCTGTTCCTATTCTGGTTGCAGGAAAGATGGACTGAGTGACAGCAGACTGGGAGACTAGTGAGAAGCTTTCTGTAAAGATACAGGCGAGAAGCAGTTAAGACCCTGAAAATAATGGCTGATAGGGAATGAGAGAAAGCTGGAGAAATGGGAGTGACTGGACAATGAAAGGACTTGTCTGCCATCTTGAAGTGGCTTCCGCTTTAAGAAGCAGAGAACCACACACCTGCAACAACCAGACTGATAATTGGCAAAGGAAGATCAATGGATCCCTCATTTGTGTGGAAATGGCATCAATTTCAGGTGCTGAAACAGTGTCTGGGCTTCATGTGGCCATCTGGGTAAGACTGTACTGCCTGGGTCTGAGAAAACATGAAGAACTAGAGACTTGGAAAGTTTAAGTTCTCTGAAAAGAATGGGGGATTTCTGTTTTGAGAGTTTGATCATACCGTGAGAAATCACTAGGGGGGGGGGGATTTCATATTGTTTGTATTTTAGGCATTTGTGCTGATGATAATATAAGATTTACATATGCAATTCTGAAATGTGGAATTCTTTGGTGTTATGAGCTGAATTGTGCCCCCCTACAAAGGAGGGAGATATGCTGAAGCCCCAAGACCCAGGGACACAGACTGTGAGAAGTTTTTTAAAATGGCAATTAATGTTAAATGAGTTCACTGAAGTGGGCTTTTACCAAACATTACAGGAGTCTTTATACAAAAAAGACATCTGGACACACATACAACAAAGACCTTGTGAAGATATCAGAAGAAAACCACCAAATAGAAGAAACCTGAAGAGAAAGGCTTCAAGAAATCAAACTTGCTGACACCTTGATCGCAGAGTTCTGGCCTTTATGAGAAAATAAATTTCTGTTGTTTAAGCCCCTCAGCCCATGGCATCCCTAGGAAACTAATATGCTTTGTATAACCTTGTAGGAAAGCTTGGATGGCATCATTCAAGCCGCTAAGTGGGATGAGTGATGAATGTTTGAATCGTGTTTCTTGGGGTTATCTGAGTCAAGGTATTTTTGTGCTATTTCAGTTTAGTCTATTACTATTTTAGTTCATGAATCTCATTGTTATATGACAGATATTTTTAAGATGATCTCAGGTTGAATTCCCATCCTAGTCATCACAGCATGATGCTCAGGGCACAGGAATGTTTGGAGAAGCTGCCAGAGGTGGTAAGCAGGAATTTTTTTTATATCCTCTGAACTTCTCCTGCACAGGAAGCAGCCAACCCTGACCAGTCAACCAGAAATCTCACTAGTAAGCTCAGCAGATTAACAGAAAAAACATAAATCAAAGAGATGACTTTTAGAAACTGCTCATGCCTATCCCCCCACCCCCACCCCCACCAACTCCAGTCTTTCTGATCCAGACAGTGTTTGAGATTGAGAACATTTCTGGAGGGCCACCTTTACCAACAATGATTTTTTTAAAGATTTATTTATTTATGTTAGAGATAGGGAGAGGGAGAAAGAGAGAGAAGGAGCAGGAAGGGCAGAGGAAGAGGGAGAGAGATTCCCAAGTAGGCTCTTGCTGAGTGCAGGGCCGGATGTGGGGCTCAATATCACAACTCTAAGATGATGATCTGAGCCCAAACCAAGAGTTTGATGCTTAGCTGACTGAGCCACCCAGGTGCCCCTAGCAGAGAAATTTTTAAAGGTCTTAATAGTCTACCCCACTGGAGTGTCACAAGGCATTTCTCAGAACATATGAATGGGCACTTCTCAGAACATATGAACAGGCACTGATGACAAGTCAGACCTAGGAAGATCTTCCTTCCCTACTCAACAATTTATGGTTCTAGACCCTTTGCTTTGAGGCTGGTAGGTGCTCATTGGGTTACTATGTCCTCACGTTGTGGTTGGAAGATGTGGTTGGAAGACACAGCAGGTTGGGAATTAGGAGTGGGAGACTGAGAGTGATAGATGGGGAAAGAGCCAAAGCTGGGCTTAGTTGGTTTCAGTAAAGAGGTTTAGTTTTAGCAAAATGGAGTTTTTCATGAGTTCAGTGTATACTGTCCACTGTTTTGATGTTCGTGGCCATGGCAGAGGATAATTTTCTTTGTTTGTCTTTGTGTGCATGTACACCTGTCTCAGGACCTCAAAAGGATAGCAATAGAGTGAGCCACATTTTGAATACTCCTATGTCATGTAGCTTGGACAAAAGAAAGTATTGTCATCATACTATTGTAGTTCTGGTACCTTGATATTCCCAATCTTGTCATAATTCCTGAGCAACAGGAAGCCATTGAAGGCACTTAGGTCGGGACTGATATAGTAAGACCAGCCTTGAGGAAAACATAACAGGAAGGCTTGATAGGTCAGAGTAACCCACTAAGATACTGCTCCAGGATTCCTCATTCATTCTATCCATTAACTTCACAAATATTCATCAGGTGGTTATTTCGTAATATTGATCTTGGCTCTAGAGACACACTGATTGAAAAAAATCAAGTCACTGCCTACAAAAAGTTATATTCTAGTAGAAGAAAAGGGACAAATAAACATGATTACATGTATAAGTTCTAAAAAAAGAGAGAGAGAGAGAGAGATGAGGGGTGACTGAGTGGCTCAGATGGTTAAGCTTCTGCCTTCAGCTCAGGTCATGATCCCAGTGTTCCAGGATTGAGTTCCACATCTGGCTCCTTACTCAACGGGAAGTCTGCTTCCCCCTCTTCCTCTACCCCTCCCCCTGCTCATGCTCTCTCTTTCTCTCTCTCTCTCTCTCTCTCTCTCAAATAAATTAATAAAATTAATAAATCTTTAAAAAGAGAGAGAAAGAAATGCAAAAAGATCCCATTGTGGTCTGCTGCTATGTAGAAGGAGGTCAGATAAGTCCTCACTGATGAGATAATATTAACAAAGACTGACTAGACATTTGGGGAAGGAGGATTTTAGGCAGTAAAAAGGTCCTGAGATGGTAATGTGTCTGGTTTGCTGGGGAAATATCAAGAACACCCATGTGGCTACAACCGATTCGGTGGTGCAGAGGGATAGTAAATGCATTTGGAAAATTAGCAGGGACAGGTAGAGGGAGAACAGATCACAGAAGGACTTGAAAAGTATTCATATGTCTCTTGGTCAAAATTTCATCAAAATACCATTTTGGTTTCATTATTTTGGAGTTTCCAATCTTGTCCTCATTTCTGAACAATATGGGGAAGCTGTAGAAGGTGTTATAATGACATTGTATTGACATGTCCCTTGAGCTGAAGAAAGTCAGGAGGGCCTGGGTTGGGGGAGAAGTTACAGAGATGGGTAGGTGCTCATGGACTCCACTTGGAAGGCCAGCACTCAAGTGAGCAGCAAGGCAGTGCAGGTGGTTATGTCCACTAGTGTGGTACAGGAATGCAAAGAATGTGGGGAAGGAGCTCTTTAGATTTGGTCTGTGTACTCCTGATTTCTCAGTTCATCCAGTTTATCCAGCACAGCTGTTCCCATAAACACTGCCACAAGGAGATGGATCTCAAAACTGTGGAGAGATGCTTTCATGCATGAGCTATCACCAGATGTCGACCCCTTTGCACATGCCCTGTCACTTAGCAGCAGCTGCACTGGCAGCTCTGACCTTGGCAGGGGGCCATCTGTTCTGCCGGGAACCTGCCATGGTGGTTGGGCTTCACAGTGGCACCTGCAAGTTGGTGCTACATCACTTTTGTGGGAGAGAGGCAAAGGAGCAAATAGAATTACATTCCTTTTAAGTTCCTTTGGATGTTCTTCTCACCTTCATTGTAAACATTTATTTAGTGCTTGCTGTGTCAGGCACTGTGACAAATAGTTGCAGAACATTACTTAATTCTTACCACAACCATGAGGTCTCCCCATCCTCATATTCATATAAGGAAATAAGGGGACAGAAATGAAATACTTTGCCCAAGTTCACACAGCTAGCTTGGGCTTATTGACCTAGAGGAAAACTAACCCCATTGCCAACTTGCGATGATGGTAGACCAACCATCAGCACACCTAAAGATTCCAGGCCCCTTTATAGATTGAAGACCAGAGCACCTTGCACCACCTACTTAGGACCTCATGGCAAGTTAATTTCATGAGCTCATGCATGCCATAGCAGGTGCTGGTCTAATTGATTTTAAATTTTTTTTTTTTTATTTAACCCTCAGAGCAGCCTGACTTTTGCAGATGAAGAAACAGAGCTCAAGGTCTAAGAGCCATCAGATAGCTGGGCAAGATATCTAAATATAGGGCTCTCTGATGATTGAGCATTTACTTCTGACCCCCATGCTGTCAAGACTCATTTTGAGAAGAACCCAACCCAGGGCTTAGGCTTTCAGGGTACAGATTTGGTCTTTGAACCAACAGTCTGGTGCAACACCATGGGACAGAAATAGAATGTGAACCATAAACATACTTTCAATTTTTCAAGGTCTGCATTAAAAAAAAAAAACTCAATGAATAGGTGAAAATAATTCAATAATATATTGGATGAAGGGGTGCATTTCTCCTCATGAGCATGGGGTAATGTGTGGAAGTGTTAAATCGCTATATTGTACACCTGAAACCCGTATAACACTGTGTGATAATCATACTGGAATAAAAATCAGAAATAAATATGAATAAATAAATAACATAATAGGTTCAAAATAATATAATTTCAAAATATAAATGATATGAGTATTAATGAGATAGACTACACTCCTTTCTTACATACTAAGCCTCTAAAACATGAACAGATGAAGGAAAACAATGAGGAAGGAAAGAAGGCAGATAGGCACTTCATTTATTGGAGCCTCGTATTATTCTTGTGTATTGGGCCTCATGAGCTGAATTAATTTTCAAGAATTTTTGTGTGATAATCAAACAAAGCAAGTTGTAAACATTAAAACACGATGCAAATCAGAGCTCCCTGCCTGCCTCTCCAGTGCCACGGCTCAATTCCCTATCCTGTGCCTTGAACATGCTTGATGCTGTTTATCTCCTTCTGGACTGAGCCTTTCCTCTCTCTCTGCCTAATTCACTCTGTGCACCTTCCTCCAGGACTTTTCCGTGGAGCTCCATTTGTCTGCATTTTGAGTTAGATACCACCTCTCAGTGCCCTCTTGGGGTTCTGTGTGTCTATGGTGGCAGCAGGCATTCAGCCACTGCCCTCTCACAGGCTTTGATGAGAATCTAAGACCCTGTCTTCTGATTTGGTGGTGAGCTCCCCAAGGGATGTAATACCTTGTTCATTATAACACTAGTATTTCACAAAATAATTGGCATATAACTAAATTTTGAATCAATAAAAGCAAAGGTGATTGAATAAGTGAACACATGAGTGAATGAATAAATAGTTCATACTTGCGGAATACAAGATATTTACTGTATTTTCACACACTTTCTAGTGTCTAGTGTCTTAAGTATAACAGGCACATCAAATGCCTAGCAGGTTTTGTTTTTCGGAGTGTTCTTTTGTTTGCTTGTGTTTTTTGGATGACTCGTTATTTCTCTACAAAGGACCCATTTTCTCTACGGCTATATGGCCCAATCAGACTGCAGACAAGAGCTTGCGCTCATCAAGAAAGGACAACAGGTGTTATTCTAGAGACATCCATGCCTGAGAAAAAGCTGAGGCCTTAATTTACTCTGACAACTTCTTCTAAGTAGCCAAAGTGAATTGGAAAACTTCCCTTGAGACATTTATTGGAAAACTCAGTTTGGATTAGTCTAATAACTGAACGTCAACTGACTTCCAAAACAAAGCAGTGAGGCATGCTTCCCTCTTTACAAATCAAGTAACCCAGAAGAGCACAGCCTCAGTAAACACTAATAAGGATTCTCAGAGGATTGATGCTGGCAAGGGAATTGCTTTTACCCATAGGCTAAAGTCCAAAGACCTTACCCTAGCATCCGCTGCCCTTTAAAAATTAGCCCTGACTTCCCCAAACATTGAAAACACTTGGTGAAATCCCACAAGCATTTCTAAGGAAGTAGAGGGGAGAGAGCATTCCAGGTTGAGGGAAGAATTTAAATAAGGGCAGTAGAGTCCGTTAAGTTTAGCAAATCAGTTATGTCCATAAGGTATATGTGTGGGAGGAATTAATGATGAAATAGGGAAATAAAGGTTACATTTTGTATTATTTCATTTATATCACAATTTAGAAGACAACATTTTATAGATGAAGAGCCTTTTAATGGTCAGGATTTAGTGGCAGAGCCAAGTGAGGTGGCCATGATGGTATGGACATGGGGATAATTATAGAAATACAACATGAGACATCCTTGTGATACTGGAGTTATTCCATATCTTGACTGTGATAATGGATACAGGAACCTACAAGGTAATAAAATTGTATAGAACATACACACACGTGCATAAAATAGAACTGGGAAAATCAGAATGAGTCACAAGATTGCATCAGTATCAATGTTCTGGGATATTTAATAAAAGTTTGCAGAATTTTGCTACTAAGAGAAACTGGGAGAAGTATAGAAGGGATAGTTACCTACAATTATCTCCATAAAACTTTCAATGAAAAATACTGCTTGCTGTAACTTGGGGGCTGACCATATGTTGGCTGAGGACTTTAAGCTCTATAAGAAATAACAAGAAGGAGTCAGTGTGAGAGTATGTCAGTGTCTACTGATTGAGTTTAGGAAAGTATAAGAAAGTGATTAGCTTAGTCATTAATTGGCTTGTTTGTAAAAGGAAAAAGATATGAGAGTTCAGAAATCTGGGACCATGAAAATTTGGCAAAATGGCTACTTCTACACTCTCAACAGTAGGGAATGAGACTGACAAAGTTGGATTGACAAGGACACATAAAGACTCAGTCTTTCCGCAAAAAGCAGTGTCTCAGCCTAGTTGTCTGAAAGCAGAGCTTGAGATGAAGTTTCATGTTTTATGTCTCTTATTTGAATCAGAATGAAAGGCTAGGGAAGTGTTGCAGGGCAGGAGGAAAATCCAACCTAAGAATATTGGCCACTTCAATTTTAAAGAACTTGGATGTAAGTGGAATTTAAAAAATGAGAGGAGTTTGGCTTCCATATATCTTTAGAGATCTAAAGTCCCCTGACTAACCCACATTGTACTGTGCTTTACATTACTTCTCAAAGTGAAAGAATCCTACAGGTGTAATTAAATTCTCTAACCAACTGACTTTAAGTTGATCAAATGAGACCTTAACCTGGGTGGGCAGGACCTAATCACAAGAATCCTTTCTGAAAGCATCTAGATGTTGAAGCAGCAGACTCTCTCCATTGTTGGCTCTGAAGGAAGCTACCATGAATTCTGTAACCGCAAGGAAGTGAAGTCAGCTAATGACCTGATGGAGACTGGAAGCAGATATTCTCCAGCTGAGCCACCAGGACACAGCCTGGCTGGCACCTGGATTCCAGCCTTGGGACACCCTGAGCAGATGGTACAGTTGAGTCATGCCAAGACTTCTGACTTACAGAGATTGTGAGACAATGACACATGTTGTGTTCAGTTGCTAGTTTGAGGCAGTTTGTAATGCAGCAATAGGAAACTAATACAGTTACCTTGCAGAACACAGATCTTAGTTACTTTCTGGCAAAAATATATCACTAAGGTCTTGTCCTAGTAAATAGTTTCATTATATTGTCCCTTATTTTTTCCCTGAAATCAGCAAAGACAGTTTGTATAGAAGAGAATTCCTGGTAGGTAACGTATGTTCACACCCTTAACTCTACAGGTCCATTACTGGTATTACCTTTGAGAGTTTTACCACATCCATGGAACATCTGAGATATAATTAAATAAATGGTTTTCTTTATATCTACTCACACTTTTACTTATTTAAATCCATGAGGAGGTTGTGTTTACTATGGTGCTGCTATAAGTGACAAATCGTCAAGTCTCAAAGGTTTAGACAAAAAAGTCTATTTTCTTCTTGCGAAACATTCCAAAGATGGGTATTCACCAGGAAACTCTTCTGCAACTGACCCTGTGCACTGATTCAGGATCCAATACTTTCTAACTTGCATCTCAGTGGTCTTCAATATACAGATTTCAAAATCACCCTGCCGTTCATCTCTTCATCAGCTCATCCGTGGGTAAAAGAGAATGAAGAGTCAAGCATAGTAAGGACCTGTCCACGTTCTAGTCCACATGGCTAATTCCATGCATTAGCCCCAGGGATGTGCCTCAAGGCAAGGAACTTGACAAATACAGTTAAACCCAAGGAGGGGGCTGGTCGGGTGGGAGGAAAGTCTGGTGGTTCAACTAACATTCTCTGACAAAAAGATGTATCATTGCTACAAATAGAAAACCTTAACTCTTCACAAATAGAAACTATAGTAAAAATCAATATAATAAGATTTCATATCATCTGAAATCCCAAGGCCCAATTCTACCTTGATGGAGCAAAGCAAATCTAAATATTCTCTTTTCCTGATTCTAGTTGCTCTGAGAGCACTTTTCCTCAAGCCCTCCGTTTTGAATAAGTTGAAAAACTGTATTATCCATATCTCCAAGGATAAGTAAGCCAGCTATCCTCCCCTCACCCAATTTGAAGATTATTTATTTATTTATTTATTTATTGACAGAGAGATCACAAGTGGGCAGAGAGGCAGGCAGGGGGGCAGGGGAAGCAGGCTCCCTACTGAGCAGAGATCCCAATACGGGGCTTGATCCCAGGACCCTGGGATCATAACCTGAGCTGAAGGCAGAGGCTTTAACCCATTGAGCCAACCAGGCACCCCCCCCAACTTAAAACATCCTCCTACTACCCCCAGTCTAGAGACACATAGGGGAAAATACCAGTGTAGAGTGGTTCTCCACCTGGGCAACTACATCTCAGGTGCCACTTGGCAATGTCTGAAGACATTTCGGGTTGTCATGACTAGGGAACAGGCTGCTACTGACGTCTCATGGGTAGAGGCCAGGGATGTTGCTCATAATTCCATGATACACAAGATAGCCCCCACAACAACAAAAAATTAACTGTCCCCAAATACCAGTGGTGCCAAGTTTGAAGAACCTCGTGTAAAGTAAATAGAAACTGGATTTCTAAATCCCCCTCATCGTGTACTCATACAGGAAAAAATCTTAAGCATATACCATGTGCCAGGTACTGTTTTATATTCAGTGATGCAAAAGTGAATGAGACAGACAGATTGCTTTCTCTCATGGCACCTATGTTCTGGCTTATCACATATATGACCCAATTAACCTGCCTGAAAGTTAGGCTTCTCATTTATGAAGTAAAGGTCACTATAACTCACAGGGCACGTATGGAGTTTAAATGAGACAATATACGTGTAACGGGATGTAAAAATGGTACTCTTCATGCTTCATGGGGCATGAATTCAACAGATGTTACATTCCAAAGTGAATTGAAAACAGAACACTATGGAAAAAACAACTGGTTATATGACTATCACAAAATGTGCTTACAAAGGTGTAGATGGAGTAGTGATCCATGAGGATCCTGCAATGGGACTTCTGGGAAGGACCACAGGGCTGATGAGGCTGCAGAGGGGTGGGGGTCTGAAAAGAAAGCTTAAAGATTACAATCAGGTTTGAAGGGTGCCCCTGCAGTTGAGAGGGGGACACAAGCATGGGTGCTTACCATGCCTGAGAAAGTTAGATTCGCCATGGGTAGCAGGTAGAGGGGGCCACATCTGGAAAGTAACTGCACTCCTGAGAGTGCACACACAGAGTTTTGGAGCAAAAGAGATAGAATGGGAGCCTGGGGTCAATTTCCAAGGAGTTCTGCCCCAAAATGCCCTCCAGAGTAACAAAACCCAGCAATAATAGGCTGTGGAGTTTTCTGCTAGGACAGAAGTCCCGAGGTGATTTGGAAGGAGACAAACACAGGAAGCCACATCATGGCAATTGCAATGTCAGGGTCTCAGTGGGGGAGCTTCTGAACTCACCAAGGCATTCACAAAAGAAAGTTTTGTGAAGTTCTGATCATCTGCCAGATATGAAAATCTCAGGACAACACTGGATAACAGCTTCCTGGTTGTCATTCCCTAATCCTCTCTGTCCCCTGCTTGGCGGGGTCAGATAATTATTTCATGATTCTGGAGGAGAGGTTCCAAGTAGAAAAAAAGAGCAGAAGGATTTTACTGCCCTCTCTCAATTTATATGAGCAGTCTACTCCAATGGCACCTTGTAGAGGGCAAATTTAAAACAAAATCAAGTTCAGGAGATTCGTTAGGATAAGGTAGGCATTAGTGAGGTATCAACCCCCCAATCCCAGTCAATTACAGAGCCTTATTTTGTCTTGTGCTATCTATCTAAATTGTGGCAGTGGGTATGTGTGCAGGGTGGAGGGGGGGCACGCTCCATTTCACATAGGGAATCTCATCGACAGATCCACATCATCATTACTATAACAACAAATGACTTCCCGTGGGTTTTTGAAGCACAGCAAGAGAGAGCTGAAGTGTTGCACATGCGCTTTTATAAGCTGACCTGAAATGACATAAATTGCTTCTCTTGATATCCTAATGCCCATGATGGCAGACATAATTGCCCTGGAAGGTGGGAAGTGCTATCTTCCCATGTGCCCAGGAGGAAAGCACTAGATATGAGTGAGCACTGGTCATTTTTCAACTTCCCAGTTTATAATTTACTGCACTGGACATTTTCAGTTGCTGTCCTAAGAATAACTAACATATTTTAAGTTAACCCAAAGAACCCAAAGTCAAGGAAACTGTGAGCTTACATCCAGGGGCAGAGGAAAAATAGGTTTTCATTAGACTCAACATGTCCTACAAGTTTAACTTTCTGGGAACCCAAGTAAAACATGAAGCATACTGAGTTGCACACACCAGGAGACCCAATATTGCTTGCCTTCTTCCTTTCTCTTTTCCATGTGCAACTACAATTTCAATACTATTCTGATCCTGATATGAAAGAAAATAATCTTATTCTATATTATTTTTTAAGAGCCATTTCTTCAACACCCACTGTATGTCAGGCACTAAAGCATCTCTTTTCACTTTCTTTTCATGATGCTGTAGCAGGTGGCTCCATGTTTCCCCAATGCAGTTAATGCAGAAGACTGCAGAGTGTGGAAGTTATGCAAAGCCATAATTTCCTTGATCAATATTTTTACTAGGATAGTGGACATACGAACTATTGTTTTTATATTAGAACAAATCTGAGTATATTTGTGGGGGGTTTTTTTGTTTTATCAAAAACTAAAAAACTATAAAACTATACAAAAACTTATACACTTAATATATATAACTTGATGAGTTTGGTATGCATACATCCATGATACCATCATCACAACCAAGGTAATAAACATATCCATTACCTCCAAAAATGTCCTTGTGTTCTTTTGTGGTTTTTTTTGTAAGAATACTTAACATGAGATCTATAAATGTTTTAAAGTGTAAATTGTTAACAATAGGTACAATGCTGTACAGCAGATCTCTAGAACTTAATCATCTTGAATAATAGAAACTTTATTTCCATTGAAAAACAATTTCCAGTTTTCTTCTTCTCCTAGCCCCTAGCAACCACCATTCTGTTCTCTGCTTCTGTGACTTTGAATATTCTAGATATCTCATGTAAGTGGAAACAGAACAGTGTTGTTCTTCTGTGACTGTCCTCTAGGTTCATCCTTGTTGCAATAAATGGAAGAATTTCTCTTCTTGTGAGGCTGAATAATATGTCATTGTAAGTATAATACCCCACATTTTCTTTATCCACTCATCTGTTGATGGTTATTTTGGTTGTTTCAATATCTTGGCTATTGTGAATAATGCTACAATAAACATGAGGGTGCAGATGTCTCTTCAAGATCTCAATTTCATTTCACTTAGATACATAACAGAAAGTGGGATTGCTATGGATTTTATGGTAGTTCTATTTTTAATTTTTTGAGGAACCATCATACTGGCTGACACCATTCTATGCTCCTACCAATGGTGTGTACAGATTCCAAATTATCCACATCCTCCCCAATGCTTTGTTAACTTTCATTACATTTTATTTTGATACCAGCTATCCTAACAGGTGAAGTGATAGCACATTGTGGTTTTGATCTGTGTTTACCTGATGATTAGTGAAGTTGAGAATCTTCACATTTACCTGTTGGCATTTGCGTATCTTATTTGGAAAAGTGCCCATTCAAGCATGTTGCTCATTTTTTTTAATTTTTAAAAAGATTTTATTTAAATTCCAGTTAGTTAACATACAATGTAATATTAGTTCCACCTGTACAATAGTGATTGTACAATTCCATACAACACCCAGCATGTGACAAAAAAATGCACGTTTTCATTCCCATCACTTGTTTAACTCACCTCCCAATCCAGCTCCACACTGGTATCCATCAGTTGCTTCTCTATAGTTAAGAGTCTCTCATGATTTGCCGGTCTTCTTTTTTCCCCTTTGCTTGTTTGTTTCTTATATTCCACAAGAGTGAAATCCTATGGTATTTGTCTTTCTCTGATTTCACTCACTTAGCATAATATACTCTAGCTCCCTCCATGTCATTGCAAAGAGAAAGACTGAATTCCTTTTTATGGCTGAGTAATATTTCATTACATATATCTCATATCTTCTTTCTTCATTTCTCAATCAAAGAACACTTGGGCTAGACTGTTTGAAGTAGGAATGTTCACTGCCACTGAGTGTGGAATTGCTCCCCTGACAAATCCCTGGCAGACACAGCCAGAGCGTGGGACCATACTCATCATGGCACCGAGTAAAGGGAGGAAGGTCCCGCACGGAAGTGTGTCACCTTCCCTGAAAACGTCACCATTTTGCTCATTTTTAAGTTGGGTTATTTGTTTTTTGCTATTGACTATAGGAGACTATATACTTTGAATATTAACCTCGTATTAGAGGGCTTGCATATAGTTTCTCATATTCTGTAACATGCCTTTTCACTCTGAATTGTTTCCTTCCCTGTGCATACAGAAATTTTTTTAGTTTGATATAGTCCCACTTGTCTATGTTTGGTTTTGTTGCCTGTGCTTTTGGTATCAAGTCCAAAAAACTAATTGCCAAAGCTAATGTCAAGAACTTTCTTCCTGTGTATTATTGGAGGGGTTTTGTAGTTTTAAGTCTTATGCTTAAGTCTTTAATCCATTTTGAGTTGATTTTTGTATAGTCCATTTTTTTTAATTTTTTTAAATTTATTTTCAGCGTAACAGTATTCATTGTTTTTGCACCACACCCAGTGCTCTATGCAATCCGTGCCCTCTCCAATACCCACCACCTGGTTCCCCCAACCTCCCACCCTCCGCCCCTTCAAAACCCTCAGATTGTTTTTCAGAGTCCATAGTCTCTCATGGTTCACCTCCCCTTCCAATTTCCCTCAACTCCCTTCTCTTCTCCTAACTCCCCATGTCCTCCATGCTATTTGTTTTGCTCCACAAATAAGTGAAACCATATGATAATTGAGTTGATTTTTGGTCTGGTATAAGATAGGGGTCCTATTTCATTTTTTTGTATGTGGATAACCAATTGTATGATATACATTAAAAGAAAAAGGAAAAAAAAACCCTACAGAATCTTTACAAAAAAAGAAAAAAAGAAGAAAAAAAGACCCTGACAGAATTAATAAATCAACACAACAAATTCACATTCTATACCCTATCAATGAACAATCTAAAAAGGAAATTAAGGAAACAATCCATTTACAATGGTATCAGGAAGAATAAAATATTTAGGAATAAATTTAACCAGGAAGGTTAAAAACTTGTTCATTGACAATTACAAAGCACTGACAAAAGAAATGAAAGCAGATGCAAATAAATAGAAAAACACCCTCCTGTCATGGATTGGAAGAATTAATATTTTTTAAATGAGCACACTATCCAAAGTAATCCATAGATGCACTAAGATCGATCACTGTCAAACTCCCAATGCCTTTTTTTTTTTTTTACAGAAATAGAAAAATAAATCCTAAAATTCAAATGGGACAACAGAAGATCTGGAATAGCTAGTGTGATATTGAGAAAGAAGAACTGGAAACATCACACTTTCTGATTTGTGATTATACAGTATTTAAAAAGACCCCATTTAATGGCTCAATATAATATCATGTGGAAGAACCCCCCAAAATAAATTTTAACATTTGTTGTACATCTTAGATGTTTCCAGTTTTTCATTAGCAAATCTTCCACTGTGATAAATATGTCTGTCATGTAAGAACAAGTTATTATGATTTTTGCTGAAAGTGGAATTGAAAACAAAGAACAGTATTTTGTCAGTAGAAAATAAAATATAACAAATAGGCTCCAAAGGAAAGGTAGGAGAGCAGGTGAGTAGAACACACAGCTTCATTTACAATTTGGGCCATTACTGGACATGTTATATAAGTAATACAACTAGGCTGCTTCCAGTTTTCTGGATGTTGTTCTTGAGATCAGGTAGGTAGTGCAGCTTGTAGAAGGCATGTTATTTTTTTGTCTTCTTTTATGTTAATCACTTTTATTTTTGCATGGAAACACCTAGTCTGCTTCCTTTTCTTCTTCCCCTTTTACCTCCTCTACCCACTCCCGCATCTCCTCTCCCCACCACACCAACAATCAGAAACCAAGTGCAGTCTTCCAAAGCTGTTCATTCCATCAGCACATTGTGCAGGTCTGCAGTGGGGCAACTTTGTTCTGTCTCTCTCCTGCACTTAGCTTGACTTAGCTGAAGAAGTGGGACACTTCCTTCAAAGACCAGGTACAGACAAAACACTTATCTTTGCTCAGGGTTTGGAGGAACTCTCCAAGAAAAGGCAGGGAACCTAATCATAGTAAATGGAGAAGGAAAACTTCCAGGGAATAGTAAAAGTCTGACAGAACTAGAAAGGAGCCACAAAATTGCTCTACAGAAATCCCAGAGTTGGGAATCTGTACCATCATTCCCATTATCATCATGGTCAGCACTCACAGAGCTTCTCTGTGCTAAGGAGTCCATCAACATCATCTCATGAAATCTTCTCAATAACCTTCTGATGTAGATATTAGTATCTTAAGCTATTCACACAATTAAATTGAGGCCCTGGGAAGTTGGGCAAATTTTTCAAAATCTTCTGCGTTATTAAGCATCTTGGGTCAAAAATCCCCAGACTAGATTCTGGAAACTCTCATTCACCACCACACTTTCCTGAGGTAGCTCCCACTATCTTTTTTGGCCAGAGGAGTGTAATAATGTCTGATTCATTCAATACATTCATGAAGGAATATTTTTCTTCCAGGTCACACAGAACCATTATTGTGAAAAGCCCAAACAAAGCAAAGCTATAATGATAATTAGAACTGATTTTTTTTTCTAAAACACAATAAGCTAAAAATAAATACCTGAAATGATAGAAACCATAAAAAGAATACAAACCAAAGAGACATCCCATGGAATGGGAGAAGATATTTGCAAATGGCACTACAGACAAAGGGCTGATATCCAAGATCTATAAACTCAACACCCAAAAAATGGATAATCATGCCAAAAAATGAGCAGGATATATGAACAGACACTTCTCCAAAGAAGACATACATACAAATAGCTAATAGATACATGAAAAAATGTTCATCATCATTAGCCATCAGGGAAATTCAAATCAAAACCACATTGAGATATCACCTTATACCAGTTAGAATGGCCAAAATTAACAGAGGAAACAACAAGTGTTGGAGAAGATGTGGAGAAAAGGGAACCCTCTTACCCTGTTGGTGGGAATGCAAGTTGGTGCAGCCACTTTGGAAAACAGTGTCGAAATTCCTTAAGAAACTAAAAATAGAGCTACCCTATGACCCTGCAATTGCACTACCAGGTATTTACCTCAAAGATACAGATGTAGTGAAAAGAAGGGCCATCTGTACCCCAATGTTCATAGCAGCAATGGCCACAATTGCCAAACTGTGGAAAGAGCCAAGATACCCTTCAACAGATGAATGGATAGAGACGATATGGTCCACATATACAATGGAGTATTACTCAGCCATCAGAAAGGATGAATACCCAACTTTGGGACTAGAGGAGATTATGCTGAGTGAAATAAGTCAAGCAGAGAGAGTCAATTATCATATGGTTTCACTTACTTGTGGAGTACAAGGAATAACAAGGAAGATATTAGGAAAAGGGAAGGAAAAGTGAATTGGGGTAAATTGGAGGGGGATATGAAGCATGAGAGACTGGACTCTGAGAAACAAACTGAGGGTTATTGAGTGGAGGGGAGTGGGGGAATGGATAAGCCTGGGGGTGGGTATTAAGGAGGGCATGTATTGCATGGAACACTGGGTGTGCTGCATAAACAATGAATCTTGGAACACTGAAAAAATAAAACAAAATAAAAAAAATACAAACAACTAAGAATAGTTTAAAGCTGTATTTTCTAAATGAGTGCTTCATGGGATGCAAACAGTGAAATTATCCTTAAAAAAAGATTATATGATTATGTAGTGGAAAATGGTCTGAGCTCAGAAGTTCATATTAGCATTTTAAAGATCCTGAGATGTCTGGCAATACTATAGTTAACTTGGGTTAACCCCATTAGTAAAAATAAAATAAAATAAAAAGTAAAATAAAAATAAAATAAATAATTGAGAGGGAGGCAAACCATAGGAGATGCTGAACTTCAGGAAACTGAGGTTTGCTGGAGGGGAGGTGTTTTGGGGGATGGAGTAACTAGATAATGGATATTAAGGAGGGCACTTGGTGTAATGAGCATAAGGTGTTATATTCAATTGATGAATCACAAAATTCTACTTCTGAAAGTAATAAAAAAAAAAATCTAAGCACATTTGGTCACAGAACCATCTTTTCTCTATAATGAATGCCCTTGGTAAAATACACTGTTTTATGTACTTCCTATGGGACCTTGTAGAAAATGCCAATATGGAGCTATTTTTTTATCCTTCTTAGCCCCTTGTTGAGGAAATTCATGTAAAACCTCTAAGACCTACCAGGAGAGCAAGGAGACTTTGTAATATAGAGACCAGAAGTCCACATCTAAGCTATGTCTTTTCTTCATTGCTTTTACCTGTTCTGTCTCACTTTAACTTCTCTAACTTCTTGGCCCCTTAGTTGGGCTATTTTCCTTGGCTCAGATCTTGGCCAAGCCTTTTGGATTTTGTAATGTGGGCTTGCCCTTTGGGCTGTGTGAGGTACCGCCCAGGACCCATCACCAGGTCTGTGAATTCTAAGCTTTACATACCATTACATGGTCCATTCAATAATTCAGCAGGTCTTCACCAACAGCCCACACTGAACATATGGAGGTTAATAGCACAAACATGTAAGTTCACATAATCTGTTGTAAATTAGCACTAGACAGATAGGCTCTCCTTTGGCAGTGTAGTAAGCATTGTGGAATGAGAAGGACATGCTGAATAAGAGGACTTGTAACCTAGACTTGAGGGTTAGAAGAAGATTCTAGGAGGCAATGGCACCTACCCTAACCTATGAAGGTGAATATAAATATTTAAGTGAAATAATGGTAAAGTAGAAGCAGAATATAAGTGTTCTAGGCAGATAGAACCACATTGGTAAACGTTTGCGTTTAGAGAGAGAAAATGATCTTAGAAGAAGAGAAATAAATTCCTTTAACTGACACTTGTAGTTTGAGGAAGTAAGTAATAGGTCATGAGGTTTCAGAAGACAGAATAGAAAGCATGTGTCCTAGGCCAGCAACCTGGGATTGGGTGTTTGGCCAGCCCAGGTTCCTGGGCCAGACCTCACTTATGTATGGGAAAGAGTCATCAGATTCCTGAGCTCTGTTCACCTGCAGTCATCATTGCTCTTTTCCATGGGTCAGAATCTTGCCTTTTTGTCCATATCTCCAGACAATTTAAGTAAATCCCAGGTGTATAGGAGAAGCTTCAGTCCCAGCACTCAGAATGGGAGGGCAGTGTGAGGCTGAGGCCCAGGTCATCAGACACCTAAGATCTGTATAATAAACACTGCTCTGGGCTCACTTTCAGCCACCATCTCACCTGATCCTGTGGGTTATATGTTAAAATTCCCAATTATAGCTGAGAATATGGATGACAAGAGAGATTAAGTAATTCACCTAAGGAAATACAGGGTTTTTTTTAAACCTTTTTTTAAAAGATTTTATTTATTTATTTGACAGATAGAGATCACAAGTAGGCAGAAAGGCAGGCAGAGAGAGAGGGAGAGGAGGAAGCAGGCTCCCTGCTGAGCAGAGAGCCTGATGCGGGGCTTGATTCCAGGACCCTGGAATCATGACCCAAGCCGAAGGCAGAGGATTTAACCCACTGAGCAACCCAGGCACCCCGGATATACAGGTTTTAAATCACAGATTCTAAACACTGATCTACCAAAACCCGTCCTCTTTCTATCATGTTGCCTCACTTCAGTGTATGTTTTTTTGTTTTTTGTTTTTGTTTTTGCTTTTTTTCTGGTTGGTTGGTTAATAACAATATTAGTAATATAATAGCATCTAACACTGATCAAGTGTCTTTGGATCAAGATCCTTATTAGATGTTTTGTATTCATGATCTCATTCAAACCTAATGACAGCCTATGGAATAAATATTAGTATGCTTAATTTGCTGAAGATAAACTTACAATTGAGAAATGATAACTTTTCTGTGGGAAATGGTTACTACATGCAGGAGGTAAGATTAGAATTCAGGTTCTTCCAGCCTCAAATTGTGTATCTTTGCATAACTGCATTGTCTCTGGATTGAATAAATGAATTAATAGAGAGGATAAACAAATGCAGGAATGATAGCATAAGCCCTTGCATTTTTATTTTGAAATGAAATGCATGGAATTTTCAAATTGAAAAAGGTTTTTATCACTATTTTTTTTTAAGGAAGAGGGCTCCCAGCAAAGATCTTTAGGGGTGCCATATAATTGCCTATGAGGATCCATTACAGTCCAAGAGACACAGGTACAAAAGCTCCCACATCCATCATGGGTTTGTTTTATTTTATTTCAAAGTAGATAATGAGGATACCATTTATTCTAGGCACTTTTGTTGATGACATACTAGCTCCCATAAAATCTGAAAAGTAAGATCAATTTTATGAGCAATTAAATGGGGTCTATCCAGAGGTAATTAATTTTATGATGGAGGTTGAACAAGGTGATAGGAGAGCCTGTTTTAGATGCATTGGTGATAGGGAGGAATAATGGCTCATCAGCTATGAAATAGTTCCAAATTACCTTGCTTTTGGGTCATTATTTATATTTTAAGTCTGCTGCCCTGTTTGCATCATGAAAAGACAGCATATTGTTATCACAGACCTTTGGGGAGTACTCCACATTTGTTCTTGTGAGCATAATGGAAATCTGGACTGTCAGGATACTGGACTTTGCTTTTCTATAAGACAGATGTCCTTTGATCTACAGTTGAAGGAACAATGAGGCCATTTATCAGTAAAAGGATTCGGTACTATCTGAACTTGGGAAATTGATAGCAAACAGCTGAGAAGCAGGTGTTTGGAGGTTATGGTCCTGATAGAATTAATTAATCTATGCATTTGTTTAACAAGTACTTATTGAAAATATCCTATATGTTAGGCACTATGCTAACTATTGGGCAAATAAGGTAAAATTAATATAATTAATGAGGAGTTCGTGGGTCTGTGATAGAAACTGTATTTTTCCTTGGGATGATTCAAAATCTTTAGAAAAAATTGCTCTTGAATAGGCTTGACCACCTCAAAATCCAGTGATTACGAAACATATGAGTAATGTGTCTTGCCTCCAAGGTTATTAATACCACATGCCTTTGTCCTTAGAATGGTGCCCCCGCCACAAACAGAGTCAAGTTTGATTTTGATCACCAGGGACAGGATAGCACAATGAAAAATGCTGAAGAACATTCTACTCACCCTAGTTTATCAAAAAATCCCCAATCCTTCATGTCTTCTTCATGAAGCTTCCTTTTCACCTGAGCTTACACAACACTGTCTCATCTTCCCTTATTGTGTCACCAGGCATGGACAGAGCCTGGACTTCCAAGCCAAACTCATCTGTCAAACCCAAGTAATCCTAATACTAGCTATGATTCATGCAAGAAATTTCACCTTAATGACCATCCCCATTGCCCCCTGTAATGGACCCTACTGTTGCAGGTTTTGAATGAGAAAAACTCAACGCAAATTTCTAAAGGGAAAACAAACAAAGAAAGGTTTGGTTGGGTTGCATAACTGTGAAGTCAAATAGAAAATAGTTTCATGCACAGCTATGTTCATCTTCACATGCATTCAGATAATTCAGTTTCACACCTTCTCCATCACTACTTTGTCTTCTTTGGTTTTCTCCAGCAGGGTTTTTCAAATGGTGGCCTCTGGTATCACCACATGTACACTGTCCCCACTGTCTAGACTCGCAGAAGGAAAAAAAAAATCCTCTCTCTCTTATTTGCTCAAAAAAACATTATTGGGGGCACATGGATGGCTCAGTCAATAAGTGTCTGCCTTTGGCTTGGGTCATGATCCCAAGGTCCTGGGATTGAGGCCCACATTGGGCTCCCTGCTCAGCAGGAAGCCTGCTTCTTTCTCCCCCACTCCCCCTGCTTGTGTTCCTTCTCTCTCTGTGTCCCTATTGGTCAAATAAGTAAAATCCTTTTTAAAAAAAGTTTAAAAAAAAAACATTGCTAGGATTCACTCTGAATAGAACAATTTGAGTCTCATGTGCCTCATCAAAACAACCATTTTAAGCAGTCAGTTCTGGGCCATACATCCACCCCTAGATAAGGCATGAAATTAATTTTGTAAGAATCTCATGGACATGGAAAAGGTTAATTATGGATTCTTCTTCCAAAAGATGGAGGCATAATTTACATAGCAGAAAATCACACAAAACACAGAGTCCAGTCTACCCCCTTTTTTTCCTGAAAATTGAGAATATGAACCTCATAAAGGCACTAAGAGAATTAAAATAGATGAGTACAAAGTGTCTTAGTGGGTGGCACAGAGTAGATGTTCAAAAAGTCCATTATCTTTCCTTTCCATAGAAATGAAATACCTTATTTCATGCTTTCTCATCTTTCCAAACAGGTGATAGAAGTTTTCTGGTTAGGTGCCAACTTGTTTGTAGCTTTGTCCAAAAAGCCAGTCTGGTGGCTTGCACTGAGTGATAGATATATATTTTTAAAGGAAAAGTGTTTGTGAAATCACAGGCTGGAATTTCCAGAAGTATCTGGGGAGATTTCCTAAATATGATCACACATGTTTGTATAGCTGACCTAACTGGTCTTCTTAGTGGTCATTTCATGGTCCAAAAAGAAAGATTCAACTTGAGCCCTACTCCATAGGGAGTTTAAGCTTCTGTGGTAGGAATAATACAATTGGAGAAAAGAGATTTAAAAGTAATTTGTGTCCCTAGCAAAAGTCATATGTGTTGCAGCATCTTTCCTGAAACCTTGACAAACAAAAATTGTAATGAACAGTCACATAGCCATATGTTCTTTGAGCTAGCCGAAGAAGGGTTTGTGCTAGAAACACATCTAGCTGCAACCTATATAAATATGCCAGTCAAGCAGAACAGTCTGTGGGTGGGATAAAAGAAAAAGCCATCTGGCTCTGCAATACAGACCTACCTGGACTTTGAGATATGTTTTCATGGCCTGGGCTTGGTAATCTAATTTCCTGGGTTCAGGATCTCCTACAAAAGCTAATAATCATTTTGTTTCTAGTAATTGTGTTACAGCTGGCCAATGCCTCTTGTTCAGAGTCTTAAATGCAACTCTATAGACATTTTTAGTCTATCCTGTAACCAAGAAGTAGAAGGAACTAACTGCACATTACAAAAAGTGATCTCTGAAGAAGATGACAATGATGAAAATCTGAATACTATGAATAAAAATCTGCTGCTTGACTTAATCTGCCTTTGGTAAAAAGAGAGGACCAAAAAAAAAAAAAAAGAGTTGTGACAGCACTCTGCGCTTAGATGCCCAGGCCTGACATTAACTTGGCTGTTGGTGAAACACTTCATTTCTCCAACATCCTACATAAATATTACTGATATCCAATCAGAATATTACTGGAAACTCCTGATAGGAACAGATGGCAGCAGACTCCCACTCCCTTGAGTTTTCCTTGAAATCACCTAACAGAAGCCCAAGTCCTATCATAAGCCCCTCTGAACCCCATCTTACTGGAAGTCCCCATGCTTCCCTGTGGTGCGTGGCATCCCTTTTCTCAGCAACTCATATATGCAGCATTGTTAGACCATGTGTTCTTCCACTGAACACATAACTCTTTGACTAAGCACTCAGTTGACGGTAGTTATTGTGAGGTGTTATGAATATGTGGAATATGATAGATTACTTGAATGGGAGCCACTCTTAGAAGTCAATGCTCTACTCTCATGGGCACCCATATTTACCAATCCTCACTCTATAAGTGTCTGTAGTATCTTGAGGATAACTTTTGGGTTCATAATTTGTTTCTCTGGATAAACTTGTGTTGACATAACCTAATTTTGGTGGACAGTGAGAATATTTTCCACCAATGAAGAAAGAACTACAAGAAAAACCCCTATCCTCTAAAAGGAACCCTTCAACAGGTGAGAGACAAAGATATTGCCTTTCTTTGGCTTTGCACCTCCCTCTTGTAGGCTCTGTGAGGGGGTGTTAAGAGTGGAAGTAGAGGCAGTCAGAAGCTAGAACCCCTACATAACCATGTCTCTCAGGGATAAGTTTGAGGATGTTGGTTTTAATTTTAAGAGAGGTGGCAATTCCTTTAGTATGTGCCTTTGCAGGTTTTAAATGAGTTTTGCCCTGAGCCCAGTAACTGTCCCTCCTTGAGTGATTTGCTAATCTCTGGAAAAGAAGAGGAGAAGGGAAAACCTGTGTCCAGAGGAATACACAGCCAGCCAGCCAAAAAACGAGCCAGTAGTTGGAGGAAAGCAGAGGGTTTAACATAAAGCAGTTCAATAATCCCAGACCCTGTACACATAATCCAGTTTCCATCTGCCGCCATCATCTTTGAAAATCACCCCTCAAATGCCCTCTATCCTGCTAAGAATGGATACGTCTTTCTGCAAGCAGTTTTGTCAGTTCTTTTGTGTACTAACCTCCCTGCCTGTCATGCATAGGTAGCAAGTCATTGCAGAGTTATGATCTGTAAGTCCAGAAATGTATAATGCAGTTTGAGAAAAAAAAAATACTGAGAACTATTTGCTACTTACTGGACAGGATTATGGTGTGCATGAGGGGTTTGAAATATTCAGATGTCTCAGAACTACAGGTGAGGATTCATCAAGGTCACTGTGGCTTTTCTGTTCACAGACTTTAGTCAAACAAGCCATAGTGTGTAACTGACAGGTGACTTCTTTGGCAGGATATTATAATCAGTAGCTCTGTTATCTCTGCTGCCCCTGAAATAATTTTATGTCTTTTATTGAGCAGTTTTTCGGTAGATGTAATGAGTCAGAGAGACCTTGGGGAACGCTAGGGCAGATTTGCAAAGTATTTCAAATCAGTTTGAATTTGTGCTCTTTGGTAGGCAATTTCTGTGCACTTTCTATGTGCTATTGTTTATGTTTAGGCACGTGGAAAACATGAGTGACATGTTTATCATGTGATCAGCCCAAAAGAGGCAGAGCAGGTAAACTCTGTGGCCATCCTTCCTCAGTCCCTCCATCCTTCCCACTTTGCACATCCATTCTGTCTCAGGGTCTAGCACGTTTCCTTTATAGTGTCCTCTCCTTTCTGCCTATACTTGCTCAAAACTGAAATTAATCACAGATTCATCCACTGCCCTCTCTAATGGTAACATCCTGATTTTGGTCACCATTTTCTTCTGTCAGGAGAACAAAAAAGTCTATGTGGCTTTCCTGCTACTACTCTTACTTCATTCCCCACGTAGTAGCCATACTCAGTTCAATTTCAGAGTAGTTTTAAACTCAAGCCAGGTCACAAGTATCCTAATGTGTTTTCTAGGGGTAAATATTATCTACTCCCCTTCTATACTTAACACTCGCATGTGATTAAAAGTTAGGAATTTGTGAAAAGAACAAGAAAATGTGACTCATGGTCAAGACAGAAAGTAGCCCTGATGTTGGTCCTAAGGTTGAAATTAACACATTATGATTTCAAAATAAATATGAAAAATATATTTAAGAATCTCATGAGAAAAGATGTCATGTGTGAACATACATAGAGTTTCAGCAAAGGCAAAACTAATAAAACAATTAAATGAAATGAGGGAAATGAAACACATGATATTATTTCAAGGGCTTCAAAGCAGTATGGACACATCAAAGGAAAGGATCACTGAACATGAAGACAGATCAGTAGATATTACCTAACATAAAACACAAAGAGAAAAGGAGATGTAGGAGAAAAGGTCTCCAATACCCAAGACCTTTGGTGCATCATTAATAATATAACACATATATTTGGGGTATCAGAAGGAAAGAGGGGAAGAATCAGAGGGATTCCTGTGCTTTTCCAAAATTTCTGAAAGACATCAACCTACAGAACCAAAAAGCTCAGTGAATCACAAGCAAGATTTCAAAAGAAATCAAACATAATGCATTTAACATCAAACTGCAACATCTTTAAAGTGCTGAAAAAAATCAGGTCAACTAGAATTATTTATACAGCAAAATTACTCTTCAAAAATGCAAAATAAAGATATTTTCAGATAGACAGAAAGTGGGAAAATTTACCTACAACTGATCTAAACTAAAAGAATACTTAAGAATACCACATGAAAGGCAAATCAGCAGCAAGGAAGGAAAAATAACAAGAGTCAATATGCCTTTTTATTACACACACACATACACACACATGTATTTGTGTAATTTCCTTAAAGACTGTTAACTGTTTAAGATTAAGATAATAGCAATGTGAGTCTGTGGCATAAAACACTCAACACTCAGGTGGGAAGAGGGCCAAGGCCAGGGTGAGGCATCTAGGACACAAAGTTAAAGAGGCACTCACCTTCAGGTCATATGTATGACATGCCACCATTCCCCTCACATTTGTCCTGGGTGGGAGAGGTGAAATTGAAGTACACTATTACAAGAATCTTAAGGTTTCCTGAGGTACTATAATTTTACTGGAAGTATGCATGTTGTAATATCTAGAGAAACCATTAAAAGGCACAAGATGTGCAACAAAATAAGTCAAAATGGGATCCTAACAAATAATTCAAAAACAGAAGAAAGGAAAGGAGAAGCAGAGGAATAAAAAGAAAAAATTGAACAATTACAGTAGAACTAAACCCAAACATATAAATATTTATATTAAAAATAAAGAGATAATCCAATTAAAAGGCAGAAGTTGTAAAATTGTACAAAAAGCAAGATGCAGTTATGGGTTATTAATAAGAAACTTTAGACAGGTTGATAATGAAAGAAGAGAAAGACATATATTACAAAAGTATTGAGTGAAAATGATGGTGGAACTGTATTAATCAAAATGCATGTCAAATAAAAGTATGACTAATTGATGCATTTAACAATGATTATATGCTAACCAAGAGGACAAATCTATTGTCCTATGTATTAAACTAATAATTTTTATTATTATTTAATATTGTATAGTATATTTAATATCATTATATTATTATTTATTTATATATTTATATATTATTTAATATTCACATATTATTATTTATATATTTTATAAATTATATATTTTATGAATTATATAATATATATTTTTATATAATTATATGACATATTTTATAAATTTATAAATTTATATATGATTGCTTTTTATTATTTATAATATTTATAATATAATATTGTTATATTTATTATATTATATTTAATATTTAATATTATAAGTAATATTATTATTTAATTGTTATTATTAGGACTATTCTATCCTATGTATTAAATTAATAATTAGACAAATCTATTGTCCTATGTATTAAACTAATAATGAAAAGTTTTACAGAGCAAAAACTGATAGAACTAAAGGGACATATACATGAATCTGCAATAAAGGACAGGGATTTTAACATCTCTCTTTTAGTAATGGAGAGAATACCTAAAAATGTTAACAACACTAAAGCTTGTAGTGTTTTGCTTAATTGGTCTTTGAAAGAGTTATTAATAATTTTAAATGCTTGCAGTAGAAAAGAAGAATGCTGTCTAGGGAGTTGTCTACGATTACAACTTAGGAAGGAGAGGAGGAGTTGGGGGAAATCAGAGGGAATGATGAACCACAAGAGATTGTGAACTCTGAGAAACTGAGCACTTTGGAGGGGAGGGGGTGTGGAGGAATGGGTGAGGCTGGTGGTGGGTACTAAGGAGGGCATGTATTGCATGGAGCATGAGTATGATGCATAAACAATGAATCCTGGAACACTGAAAAAAATAAAATAAAGTTTAGGTACTAGAGGCAGAAGGTCTCCCCCCAATATTATAGAATCTAGAAAAACCTCAAGGCACCTGATAGTAAAAATGAGAAATCATAATTGTAGACAGCATCTCTTGAAAGCAACTAGGACAAAGAAGCTCCTTACATACAGAGGAAAGCTCATCAGAATAACGTCAGACCTGTCCACAGAAACCTGGCAAGCCAGAAAGGACTGGCAAGATATATTCAGGGCACTAAATGAGAAGAACATGCAGCCAAGAATACTTTATCCAGCAAGACTGACATTCAAAATGGATGGAGAGATAAAGACTTTCCAAGACCAGCAAAGCTTAAAAGACTATGCAACCACCAAGCTGACACTGCAGGAAATATTAAGGGGGTTCTATAAAAGAGGAAAAATCCCAAGAATATCATTGAACAGAAATATATGGAGACAATCTACAGAAAGAAAGACTTCAAAGGTAACACGATGTCAATAAAAACGTATCTCTCAATAATCACTCTCAATGTGAATGGCCTAAATGCACCCATAAAATGACATAGGATTGAAGATTGGATAAAATGACAGGACCCATCCATATGTTGTCTACAAGAGACCCATTTCAAACCTAAGGATACACCCAGACTGAAAGTGAAGGGATGGAGAAGCATCTTTCATGCCAATGGGTCTCAAAAGAAGGCCAGGGTAGTGATTCTCATATCAGGTAAATTAGATTTTAAACTAAAGACTATAGTCAGAGATACAGAAGGACACTACATAATTCCTAAAGGGACTATCCACCAAGAAGATCTAACAATTGTAATATATATGCCCCCAATATGGGAGCAGCCAATTACATAAGAAAACTATTAATCAAGATAAAGAGTCATATTGATATGAATACATTAACAGTAGGAGATCTTAACATGCCTCTCTCAGTAAAATAAAGTTTAAATAAAGAAATATGGATAAAACACACACACACAAATAAATGCAAAATAGAGAAAGCAATGAAAACAAGAGAGGGAATTAATGAAACAAAAACTAGATATAAACAACAAAAAAAGAAACAACAGCTTTGGTTATTTGAAAGTATTAATAAAATTAAGAAAAACCTATAAGGGTGGTAAGTAAAAGACCAAGAAACCAGAAAATACCTAAGTGACAGATGTACCCTCAGTATGTGTCTCCAAGTCAAAAATGGAAGCTGGCTGCATTACAACCTCACTTAGAGGTTGTCTCGTAAAACAGTGATATTAAAAATCTTCCCAGTGAATAGAGCTTTAGGTAGTGCACCATGTCATCCACTTTGTGTGGAAGGAGAAGTGACCCAAAGTTAGAATATATACGAGGCACTGGCAGTGCTGAGTAGCCTGGACAACTGTGCAAGAGCTTAGGTGAGGAGTTGTGGGTGAATGTATATGGATGGGTACATTGAGGTGGGCATGAAGTGTAAAGACTTTGTATTACACATGAATGCTCAACAGAGAGCATTCGGCACAGAAAAAAGGCCTAAGAAAGTAGATAAACTAATTTGGATCCTCAATAACAGGCAACTTCTGTCAGTAGCCATGCAAATGATGGCATGAAGGACACCTTAATTAAGTATCTATGATGGCAAAAACTGGGAGCTACATAACTGGCCCAACAGCATGGACTAGCCATTCCCACTGCCAGCAACCAACCTGTTAGCAACAGTGACTGAGGCTGAGCCCCCAACAGGCCACCATTTCTTAAAGAGACTAAATGATCTCTTCATGTCAAGTTCACCCTATTGACCATCCTGAAAGAGCTAGTGGTTCATTCTCAAAGGAACAGACATGGGTTCTGCATATGAATTTGTCTTTCCTGTGCAGAGGGCTTCAGCCACTACCACTATTCATGTTCTTGAGTACTGAATCCACCAGCACTAGAACCTGCATAAACTCAGAACAGGATACTCACATTTTGATAAAAGAAGTATGGGAATGAGCCATTGATCACAGGACCCAGTGTGATATAACATGCTGCATTACACAGAAGCTGCTGGCCTGATAGAACTCTGGCACAGCTCGCTGAGGGCACAGCCAAAGCATCAGCTCAGAAGTAATACTCTGCGGGAACAGGATGCCCTTCTCCAAAACGCAGCACATGCTCTGCCTCAGAGACCTCTACAGGTACAGTGTTTTCAATAAGAAAGATACATGTGTTCAGGAATCAAGTGATGGAAGCAAGTCTGGGCTCACTTACCATCCCTCCCAGTGACCACTGAAGGAATGTTTGTTTCCCCTCTTAGTGCAAGGCTGCTGAGTTAGTGCTCCTGGATCTCAAAGGGAGCACACCTTCACCAGGGTAACAGGAGGAGTCTCACTGAATTAAAAGTCATGGCTGCCACCTGGTTACTTGACACCTTTTGCTCACAGATGGGCAGACAAAAAAAGGAGTCATTGTCATGGCAGCAGTAATGGACTTCAGTCATATTGTAGTGGCTTAAAACAATACATATTTATTCTTTTACCATTTGGTATGCCAGACATCTGACATGACCTGACACAGATCTTACTCTGATAAAAATTAAGATATCAGACTAGGTTGCATTCTTTTTTAAAGGCTCTAGAGGACAAATCTGTTCCCTTGCCTTTTAGAGGCCATCTACTTTCCTTGGCTTAAGGGCCCCTCCTCCATCTTTAAAGCCGACAATATTGTGTCTCTCTGATAGTTCCCAGTATTCATGTTTCCCTCTCATTCTAAGCTCGACAGAAAGGGTTCTTCAGTTTTAAGGTCCCAGAGTTTGGACTCACTCAGGTAATCTAGAAAGTAATCTCCCATATCAAGATTCTTAATTCAATTGCATCTATGAAGTCTCTTTTGCCTTGTTAGGAAACATGCTCACAGGTTCCAAGGACTAACTGTGAGCACCTATGGAGGGCCACGATTCTAAGGGACCTCAGAACCCAACAATCTCCCAATTCTTTTAGACTTTTATATAGATATATGATAGGTATCTATAATATAGATAGATATAATATAGATATATCTCATAGATATATGAGATGCATATGAGATATATATATAAATACACATTATATATATACACATTATATATATATGAGATAATTTGCTTTTTTTTAATTTTTATTTCTTTTCAGCATAACAGTATTCATTGTTTTTGCACCACACCCTCTTAAAGTAACTTCAGATATAATAAATCAAGGACTCAGAACTTGAGAACCTCCCTCAAATTGTACAAAATGTTTCCTTCCCTGGTGCATATGTGCTTTTTGCTGAGGGTGGGATGAGAGTGGTAAACTTTCTCCCTAGATTCTCTGAGTTGAGAACCACTGCTTTAAATCCATTGTCATTGGGGCACTTGGTTCAGTTGACCTTCTGACTCTTGATTTCAGCTTGGGTTGTGATCTCAGGGTCATAAGTTTGCACTCAGCAGGGAGTCTGCTACTCTCTTTCTTGCTCTCCTTCTGCCCCGCCCCCTGCTTGCAGGCTCCCTCTCTCTCCCAAATAAATAAACAAACAGATAAATAAATAAATAACCAACCTATTAAATAAATAAATTAATCCATTTTTATCATTGGTAAATGGTTCAAATAGTATTTCACAATAATTAAAGGCCAGCAAGTCATCTTTCCATGAGAAACTCAGCTTCGGAGACACTCCATAAATGTGAACGAGGGCGATGCTAGAAGATAGGCACTTATACAGCTAACATTATGTCTTTATAGCCAATATTTATTGTCTGCTCACGGAGATCCAGTAGTGACTGTACTTAGCATTTTATATAGATTGGTTAACCTTGATCTTTTGAACAATCCTGTGAGGTATTCACCATAATTATCCCAAATTGAAAGATGAAAAATTAGACTTAAAAAGGTTAAGTAAAATTCCTCAGGTTACATAACTGGGATTTACTCTGGCAGTCTGATTCCAGAGCCCACACTCAGCATGATACCACTGTTTCTAGATTTTGCTTGATCCCAGGAATGTACCAGAATTCTGTAGAAATGAACATAGACATATTTATTTCCTATCTATATTCAATACCTGCTTCATGAAAACTTTCACAGCAGGTGTCAGGGGACTTTTTTTTTTTTTTTCTTTAAGTTTCCCTAAGAAGAGCTAAAATTAAGTCGGGTCTTTCTGGTGTGGTTGTGCTGTTTCTTAGGATATTGCATGGAGCACTGGCTGTGATGCATAAACAATGAATCTTGGAACACTGAAAAAATAAAATACAGTTTAAATAGCTAATAAATAAATAGATAGATATTGAAATAATTCCATCACATTTGGTAAACAATATCCATGGGTATTCCTCCCCATCAAAAACCCCACTTTGCTGGACCCTCTAACTTCCTCAGAGTCAAGTAAGTGACAGGTAAACACCTGGTTGAGCAGGACACCTCCAGACACAGCTCCACTGATGTTACCAACATCCACCAGTGATTAGCACTCCACCAAGTGAGTCCGATGACAAGGCAAGTTTAGGAAACCATTAGCAAGTGCAAGGAAGGTATTCAAGTATGTGTGGCTTTTGAAGGCAATATCAAATAGATCCAGGTTCATGTTCCAGTTTCACTATTAACTTAACGATCCTGGATGAGACTCTTACGATTTGGAGGTTACTTCCTCACCTGCAAAAAACAAGGCAACAAGATTTCAGGGTTATCATGAGCATTGGATGAGCTAATTATGCGAAAGCACTATATTTAGTTGAAAACACTCTGCAATTATGAAGAGTTCCTATTTTTACTCTTGAAGAGGGAACTCAAAGAAATATCCATCCAATGAGATAAAGGTATAAATACAATAGTCCTTCAAAGACCATCCTATACTACCAAATATTCTCTTGTGGCAAGTAAAAGACTCTACCACCAGAATTTCTAGGTCTTTCAGCTGAAGCCATTCTTGTTTCAGAAATTTACCAACTTTTATCTATGCCCAAGAGGAAGTCTTATATTTATACACTTAGAACACCTCAAACAGGTACCCCGCTATCTTTAGTGTCCTGCATAGTTCCAGGCAAATAATGGATTATCAGGAATTTTTATGAAAGAAATTTCTGTTTGGTCACTATAATCCAGGGAATAGCCCAAAGTCTTACATATGTGTACCTTTTTGCATTTGCATTTACTCTCACACTGCTATCTTTGCCAGGTCCCACACTGATACTGTGAACTAGGCAGGGGCAATACTCCACATAATTCTTTCACACAAGGAATCCTTAGCATGAATATATTCCTGCTAGGAGTCAAACATTGAGCTAAGTAAGAGTATGAGGATTCAAACTGCAGATAGGTAGATAAGTAGGTAGGTAGGTATGTAGACCAATGGATAGATAGGTGCATACATATGTATGTGTGAATGTTCATGTGCACACATGTGTGTTTGTATACATATATGTCTATCTCTGTCTACCTATAAATCATTATTAAATAGTCACTCTTCTAAATCACAAAACAAAGGGCATGACTAGACTCCCACCCAACTGCCAACTATTCTGATTTATCAGTTTAGTGCTCTTTCCTCACACCATAAATACACTGGAAAATGTAAAGGCCATAGTTATCTCCTCGATAAATAGTAAAAAACAAAAAAAACAAAATGTTGTCCCTTGGATGTTATATCCCAGTACAGGTACTAGAGCCTGAGGGATAAATTCTAAACTGGTGGACATGGATAAAATGGCAGGTGGTTCCATTGGGGAGGCAAATAGCTCTTTTCCCAAGGGGCTAAAAATGATAGCCCATTCTTCCCACATCATTGACTCAAAAGACTATAATGAGACTATAATGATCCATCATGTCAAGGAATATTACTGTTTAGGGAGTACTTGATCCATAAGCTGTTGGCACAGTGTGCTATGAGGATCTATTAAGGTACATCTTGCCAATGTGCACAATATTTGGGGAGCCACAGCTCTGGAATTATCAGCTTTTGCCTGCTAAATTAGGGCTCCATTCCTGGGACACAAAATTAAAGCTAAAGTAAAAGAGGTTTTTCAAATAAGTCACTACAATATTTGTTCATATTAAGAGGGAGAGAGAGACAGAGAAAGAGAAGAAAAGAGAGGGACTAACAGAATTCTATTAAAGGAATGGAAAAAAAATAATAAAAGTATCGGCACTGACCTCTACCATTAAGTTAGGTCAATCAGTCCAAAGGCGATCATTAAGTATCCAGGGTGAATGGGGTATGAAGTGATATATGGAGACAATATCACCAACCCTTGTATGGATTACATGTTTATGTCCTCCCAAAATTAGCATGTTGAAAAACCCACCTCCAATGTGATGGTGTTAGGAGGTGGGGTTTTGGGGAGGTGATTAAACCACAAGGATACAGCCCTCAAGGATAGCATTATGCCCTTAGAAAAGGGACCTCAGAACTGTCTCTTTGCCCTTCCCACCATGTGAGGACAAATGAGAAGTTGACTGTCTGCCCCCTGGAAGAGAGAGTTCACCCAAACCTGACTATACTGGATCTCAGATTTCCAGCCCCCAGATTCAAAATCCCCTTCCTTCCTCAAAAAAAGATTATCTACTAAATTAGATATTAAATTGGTCTATAGAATTCAGGTACTCAAAACTGAAAGGTAGCCTCTTGTGTTCCACTTTGAATTCATAGACACACATTTGAAGGATTTGCTGTGCTCAAGTTTCTACTTCCTGGCCTCCCAGACCCATGGGACCTTCTTTCTTCAGGTCATCAGCAATACTTCATTAAAATGGCCTTTTCAACAGATGGTTTCAATCTTGCCATATCTAAACAGAGTCTCCCTCCCCCTTTTACTTGACCCACCACAGATACTCACACAGGTGGTCACTCTACTTTTTGAAGCACTTTGAGCCCTTGATTTCAGGTCAGCAAGCACCCCTGGTTGTCTGTCTACCTCACGGGGCACTCTTCCTCAGTCCCTTTTTCTGTATTCCTTTCCCTTCTCTGAACTCTTTGTGGTAGAAACCCCCAGAGCTCAGTCTCTGAACTCTTGTGCTCTCCTTTGTCATCCATCCTTTGATGATTCTACTGAAGTATGTGCCTTTGAACACCATACATACATGGCTGAAAGTCAGCTTGTCTCTCTGGCACATTATTTTCCAGTGTCTCTATGATGATATATGGTGACCTTTCACTCGGGCATGTCAGGCAACAACCTAAGAATGATCTTTGGTCCCTATATTTATTTAAATCCCACATATAATCTACCAATAAGAACTTCCACTTATGCCTTAGAAACATTCAGTTAAAATAACCAAAGAAAGAACTCCTTGTTACTCCCATGGCTGCTACCTTGGCCTGAGGTGCCTTCAGCTCCCACCTGTATCAATGTCATAGTCTCCAGATTGGCTCCTTGCTGTTTCTTTCCCCTCTCTAGCCAAGTTCCAGAGCATCCTCTAAAATATAAATCTTCCCATGTCATTTTTTTTTTGCTTGGAACATATACTTTTAGAATAAAATTCAAAATCGATAAAATATGTTATAGAGTCTGACATCATCCTACATAATCTTGCCCCACCTGCCTCTCCTGACCCACCTCCCACCACCCCACTTCATCACTGCACTTTTGCCACAAAGGCTGTCTTGCTTTGATTGAAAATTGTCAAGACTCTTCCTACCCTAGGGCCTTTTTTCCTTGTCCTCCCTTCTGCTTAGAATATTCTTTTGCATGGCTGGCTCCCTCAGATCACAGGTTTCCAGGGAAATTTGGGGCCTCAGAGAAGCCTGCTCTGGCCATCCTAACTAAGACTGCTTCCTGCCTTTCCCCAGTCCCCTCTCATGATCACCGTTCTTCCAGCCACCACCCTAGTTTTGTTTCTTTTATAATTGTCCCTAACCAAAGTTATATTATTTGCTGCTCAGTTGATAAAATAGCTTATAATAGTATATTACTTCTAACTGCAACTCCAGTAGTAAGATAAGCTCCAAGGGGACAAGTCTTTTTGTCTGTTTTTGTTCTATATAATGCCCATATGCTTAGAACTGTTTATATCATCTCATTATATCGCATGTATGGGATCTATATATAAGATAGAGATACAGATATAGGCATACACACACACACACATTTATATATAACATTGGATTTAGACTGAGATTCGTACTCCTATTAAATAAATGAGTGAATGGGTAACCCCACAGACACTAAGCATGTAGAAGTGAGTAAGCTGAGCTATCACCACCGTGTGTTGCCTTGCCTGACCACTCAGGGTAAATGGAACAGCTCCAGGATGTCAGTCAAGAATTCTCTGGGCTACAGCTAACAAGGAGCAGACCTCTGGCCAACAACAAGACCTTTTGGAATCAGGTCTCAGTGGGCCCTTCTGAAATAACACAGATACAGTGCAGTAAAAACAGCCTGCAGAAACAGCATTTATAACTCTCTTTACAACTGAAGTCTATCGCAGGAAATGCCGAGAAAACAACATATAAATAAAAATGAATTCTCAGATTTATCTGCTGAGGCTGTAACAACCTAATAAGGTTTCCCCAGGAAAAGCAGGACAGGCGAGGAGAATAAAAGCAACCTCAATTTCTTCTTTTCGGCCCACATATGAAGGCAACTCCTCCTTGTTTCCAGCTAGAGCCCTTCTCATCACCCAGAAGTGGTTCTAACTGCCTTTGATGGAGGCAAGAAGGAAAGAATGTTTCCTTGTTTCTGCATGACTAATTCTCAGTGGTACATAGTGTGCACAGGCCTACCCGGTTCCCAGGTTCTACATCCCCTACCCCCACTATGACACTGACGTACCATCACCAACATTAGCCATCAAAATCTCAAAAGAAAGAAAGAGAGAGAGAGAGAGAGAGAGTGTGTGTGTGTGTGTGTGTGTGCGCGCGTACTGCTTCATACAAGAAAAAGTTAAAAAAACAACCCTAGTTACCTGGGTAGTCAGCTTGTTTTCTGGCACATTAGCCTTAACTACATGTCCTAGATTTTTTAACTAGACTCCAGTGTCCTTCTCTGTGCTTAAGTCCCCAAATCCCCAGTGCCCTCAAGATATATACACCTTACCATTCTAGGCATGGGTTGTATATTCCCAACCCTTGTCTGGATTCTTCCTTTTGCCATTTGCCCTCAGTATCCCATACAACGTAACACTTGTAGTCTCTGTGCCCTGTTCTACTTCAGAATCTGCTATGCTTCAGCTCCTCAAGAGAGTAGCAGGCCCTGAGTAGGAACATCCCAAAATATAGCACTAAAAATATAGGTCATTCTAAGCCACTCGTTATTCTAGAAAAGAACAGAATTTAGGACCAGAAAAGTTAAGGAAGCTACAGTGATGATATAGCAGCAGTAGGTGGTATTTTGAAAGTTAGTTTAACAGAAAATAGAAGATGCTGAGTAAAAACACTCAAGGCCTTGAGACATACTCCTGAGTCTGTTGGGACTAGGGAAAGAGCAGCCAGGTCCTAGAGCCATAAAGTAGGCAACAGATGGGCGAAGAATAAGTATGAATGGATGGATATTCACTCACCACACTGTAACTCTTTCCTGTGACTTGTGATATGCTGAGGATGATGCTGGGATCCAGGGACAGAACACAGACCCAGCAATCTCAAGAACAGAGTAGAGTTGAAGGGGTGAGTAATAAGAACTATGGCAATTTTAACATTGTTATCTGTAGTAAGACTTTCATCATGCACAGTACTGGTTAGGATTTCTATTCAATATAACACTGATCTGGTATGAGGATTCTCTCTCTCCAAGATAAAAACAAATAGAATGCTGGATAAAATGTCACCAAAATTCTTTTTTTTTTTATGTAAAGTAAGATTAATCCAATAAAGAGATGAAGAGCAAGGACAGTGGAAAGGAGATAACAAAACTAGAAGACTTCCGGGAGAGTAGAAATTAGATATGAAATTCTATACCTGGGGATGGGTCTTTCACATCAGGAAATGTCATGAAGTCCAGGCCATGGTCCCTGCGCATAGCCAGAGCTATCCGCTAGCAAACCAAAGCATCAATATCCAGGCTTTATGTGAAATGGAAAAAAAAGTTCTACCCATTGACCCAGAGAGTATCAAGAAAGCATACAGTTGGGGCACCTGGGTGGCTCAGTGGGTTAAAGCCTCTGCTTTCAGCTCAGGTCATGATCCCAGTGTTCCAGGATTGAGTTCCAAATCTGGCTCCCGCATCAGGCTCTCTGCTCAGCAGGGAGCCTGCTTCCCTTCCTCTCCTTCTGTCTGTCTCTCTGCCTGTCTCTCTACCTACTTGTGGTCTTTGTCTGTCAAATATATACATATTTAAAAAAAGAAGAAGAAGAAAAGAAAGCATACAGTCATACTTGTTATGAAAACCCAGGCCTGTCCCATAAGAGTATGTGGCCTACATAGATTAATATTTCAAAACTCTTCTAGGATCAGTGGAATTCATACGGCCCCAACTCTCTGAAGCAGATACAGACACAAATCTGTCTAAGTGGATACTCTACAACCAACAGCCCAGATCATTCTCCAACATGTTTAACAGCTTCTGAGAGTTAGCTCATAGTCAGAAATTAAAAACCAAAGAAGACTGCAGTGCCCAGGAAGGAGTTATCAGAAGGTATAAACAAGAAGATCTAGAGATAATGTATTTAGTCAACAAATATTTATTGAATGCCTACTACACGCAAAGCACATTTTTGGCATTGGGATATATCAGAGAATAAAATAGGCAAAAATCATCACCTTCATGAAATTTATACTGCAGTAAAAAAGTTACCTGAAAATAAGCATCCAGGTAAAACCTTATAGCTAATGAATTAACTATAAATGATATGTTTCCTCCAAAGAGCCCAGGGAGCCACCCTGGACTCAAAACTTCAGAGATGCACCAATTCTTCAATATCTTTATTCATTTCTTTTTTTTTTTTTGACAATAAAATATTTTTAATCTTTACTTCACATCTTAAACATGAGGTTTTAACTAGAATAAATTCCCCCACCATATTTTTTTCTGCCTTACATTAGAATGTCCATTTAGCTCTATATTTGATTCTCTCATTTGTGCAGATGTGCATTTTATTTATTTTTTTAATCATTTTTTAAAATTTATTTTCAGCATAACAGTATTCATTGTTTTTGTACCATACCCAGTGCCCCATGCAATCCGTGCCCTCTCCAATACCCACCACCCGGTTCCCCCAACCTCCCACCCCCCCACTTCTTCAAACCCTTCAGATTGTTTTTCAGAGTCCGTAGTCTCTCATTGTTCACCTCCCCTTCCAATTTCCCCCAACTCCCTTCTCCTAACTCCCCATGTCCTCCATGCTATTTGTTATGCTCCACAAATAAGTGAAACCATATGATAATTGACTCTCTCTGCTTGACTTATTTCACTCAGCATAATCTCTTCCAGTCACATCCATGTTGCTACAAAAGTTGGGTATTCATCCTTTCTGATGGAGGCATCATACTCCATAGTGTATATGGACCACATCTTCCTTATCCATTCGTCCGTTGAAGGGCATCTTTGTTCTTTCCACAGTTTGGCAACCGTGGCCATTGCTGCTATAAACATTGGGGTACAGATGGCCCTTCTTTTCACTACATCTGTATCTTTATTCATTTCTTAATATGAAAACATTATCACATAGTAATACATATCATTCAGTTATAGTACATTTTTGATTATCCAGCCCTGCACTGGATTTGTGTTCGACTGTTTCTTCTGCTCCTATCACTGAACATCTCCTACATCTGGGACAGAGTATACCCAGGGATTAAAGTGCCAGCTATGGAATCAGCTAATCTGGATTTGAATCTCAACTCACTTCCTAGCTGAAGGACCTCGGGAAAGTTGTTTAAATCCAACCAATCCAATTTTACTATCTTAAAAAGATAGTATCATTAGGATGTAACTCATGGGGCAGTTATATTTATCTATGTAAAGCACTTAAAAGTGTTTGACATATAGTAAGCCCTCAATAATTATCAAATATTATTATACCATTTTGATGCCAGATAAAATTTACCCATGGTAAGCATTTATGCTTTTTGATTCTTCATTCAAAAGATGAGATTCTTTTCAAATCCTGGGAGGTGCCACTACTCGAGCACTTAAATTTTTACAACTTTAGTGAAATGTGTCCCTCCCTTTTCACAGATAGACAGCCTTAGGAAGAGAGGAATGCATATGTCTAATTGACAAGGGATGGCAAGGATCATTCCAGAACTAGAGTAAGTAAAAGCTGTTCAATAAATTTTGACCAACATGTTAACTGTGGTACAGAAGAAAATTGTTCAGACATGTGATTTGGGATGACTTAGAAATAAAGCTCCTATGAAACGTACATCCATTCTGTCATCTAATACCTCCTGAAGGTTGATTAACTCACTAAGCTGGGTTTTATGAGAAACCCCTGTGATATCTGTGGGTGAAGTCATGCTGAAAATGACAGAGTGTGGCATTAAGAGCAGTTAATCTTACCTTGTGGCTGTTTGATGTCAGTAGAGTCTGATCTGCTAAGATGTGTTACCCATACCCACTGAAGTCATCAGAGGCAAATATGTAAGCCTTTTCTTTGGGGACAAAGATGCTGTTGATGATGAGGATGATAACACTGCTGTGTTGACTACTGTATGTGAATACTATATGTGAATTTCATCCATAAAATATTTTGAGGTATATCTAAGAATATCTTCATTTTACAGTTTGAGAAACTAAGAGTCAGAAATTAAGTCACATTATTAACTGGACAATCAAGATTCCAAATCAGGCAGTCTGATTCCAAAATTTCTGCATGGAATCTGCTCTAAAATAATCAAATCAAGGAAATCTGTAAGTAGATTTTCTCCATGTTACTCCTCTTTGTTAAAAAAAAATGATATTAAGTATAAGGAGAACATACTCAAACATATTTATAAATATTATAAAAAATACTTTTTAATAATAAGGTGCTTCCACTTGAAAAATTGCTATGTGATTCTGATATTTCTGTGGTATATCATTTATCTATCCTGCATGCTTGGTTTCACAAACACTTTCCACAGTGCTCACATGTCTCCAATAAAACAATGTGGCACTTGCATTAGGGGCTCTCCACAAATTAGTTAGATAGCTAGCAAAAATCATGTTAAGAAAGAGAAAAATCTCAGCTTCCAAAGTGTGATGGACATTTATTTAGACATTTGACAATAACATTTAAGCATCTGGAGAACACACCCTGATTGCAGTTTACAATTGTTTGGCCAGCTATCTTATTATGTTGCCAATGGGTGTTATCTAGACACATATCTTAATCATTCCTGAGCTTTGTGGAAAGATTCCAAGAGGAACAATTAATGGGGAGACCATTCTTGCCTGGATGCTGTCAGACAAGATAAAGAATCCTCAAATGTCATAAATGAAAGAAACACAAGTGATACTTTAGCCAAACCACCTCCTTTTACAAACGAATAAACTATAGCCCAGAGAGAGGATGTGATCCATTTAAGGTCAATGTATTAGTCAGGATTAGGCAGGATTAGGCAAGGTTACATTGCAGTAACAAGCAATCAGTGTGTTTTTTGTTTGTTTGTTTGTTTGTTTGTTTAGAGAAATATTCCACTTTTATGCTATACTACCCAAACCATAATTAGTTGGGTATACAGGTCATCAGAGTCCCTCCTCCCACATGGGTTTTTACATTGTCATAACAGTAGGACTAGCACAAAGCTAATTGTACCTGGGGCCTTGCAGTTTCTTCTGGTTCATTTTGTTGACTAAAATAAGTCACGTGCTTAACTTCAAAGGGAGAAAAAATGTATAATCCTGCCAAGTACTCAAAAGGAAAAAGCCAGAAATATTTTTGAATTCCCATAAATACCATAATCCACAGTAACCACTACCACAAAGGTGACACTACCACGGGATTCAGCAAAAGGCCTGATTTCATCAGAGGATAAAACTAAGAAAGATACTCTTTGGCAGCCCTAAAGGTCAGTGACAGACACTTCCAGGTAATACTGGAAGTCAGAGGGAAAGCAGGCATGATGTCCTAATAATCTCTCTACCTGGGGCAAAGTACTTCGGATAGTTCAGTACATCTGGATAGCTCAGGAAGTGGGTGTACACTTCCAATCACATGGACAGAGAAACCATGCTGGAAGAAGAATAACACAAAGGAAAGTAAACATTGGGGACTAATCAAACTCCACTGTAGGTCTACAGATCACCAGCAAAGGTAGAACCCAGACCAGGATGGAAAATAGTCAAAACAGGAGCTAGAATATTTAATAGCAGGCGTAAGGTAGTATTGGCCCTGGAATTAGCCACAGTGGGAATCTAAAGCTGCCCCTGTTTAGGACAAGAGGACAGTATCCCAGAACCTGATGGGAGTGTCAGGGGAACAATTCACTCATGCGAGCTATAGCTTTAGATACAAGTACACAGCTTATACCCAATCGCTGGTGTCACAGGGACAGAACAGTGTGGTGTCTTTTACTCCAGACTTTTGTGAGTGCCTTCTACCTGCAAGTAGAAACCAGAAACATTTCCCAGATGATGTGGTCCACAAGGGCCACCTCCAGGGCACAAAATAAAGTGAGGAAAGATGGAGAAATGGATGTCCTGGGCAAATGGAGAATAACTGAACAAAGGACTTGAGATTCTTGAGGAACATGACTAATGTCATAGATCCAGGCAGACACTGAGCTTGTCAGCAGAGGCACAGCATGCTTCCAGACTTGGTCTCTCCCCTAAATACAACATTTGCCTGGTTGGAGCTCTACAATACTGATCATTTATTTTACAAACATAGAAGCCAAAGGGGGAGAAATTGATGCCAGCCATCCTGGAGTTCACTGAACTGAGCCAGGGTCCAGGTCCTCTTGGGGTCAGCCTTACTCTTTACATTGTGACATTTCTCACTCCTTTCATCTCTTTATCACTTACTATTCTTGTACCCTAAGTTTCAACCACATTCATTGACTTGCTGTATCACTAACACCTTGCCACTCAAATAGTGGTCCATGGACCAGCTGCATCAGCATCACCAGAGAACTCAGCAGTGAAGTGTCTCACGCTCCATTTCAGAATCCAGATCTACATCAAATCAATATCCCCAGATTCCTGTGTACACAAGAAGTATCAGCAGCACTGCCCTAATGTACCCTGTCTTCCCTGAGCCGGGGACTACATACGGGATGGACCTTCCTAATCTTTGGATAATGTAGCTTATGTAACATAGATTTTAATTTGTGCATAGACATTTTTTTTAAAGGGACTCCCCTGTCCAAATGGTGGGAACGTCAATTATATGGATGGTTCCCCACCTAACAGGGCCCAGTGATTCAGCCTGGCCAAAGCGTACAAATTCCAGAGTCCAGAGCTTAACTCAAGAACAGTGATTCTAACTAACTGCACTGAATGAATCAATACATGAGAGTGAGAGATTGAGGATGTGGCATGGATAGGACAAATCAGCATCCTTTTCTGGGGAACTGACACAGGCCCTAACAGAGGATTCATCCATATAATGACCACACAAGTCTGCATCTATTTATGGTCTCCCCCTCGCTGACTAGGAAGGAAACTCAAAGAAAATAAAGAAGAAAATTAAAGGTATGTGTAAGAACAAGAGAATTGTAGACATTGTCTGAACTCAGGTGCCACATTTGTCTAAACAGTCCCTTGAACCCCTCACTTATGGAAGCCAATAAATTCATGTTTATGCCTGAGATTGTTCTTTTTGGTATCTCTCCCTAACATCTGAATGATTTCTAATTAATCCTTCTGGGTATTTTATATCCATATTCACCTTTCTGGACAGAACTTAAGCATCACCTTCTCTTGGCAGCCTTTCATGACCCTACTTCCTCAAACAGAGATAAGCGACCCATTTCTTTGCCAGCACAATCTTCTGAGCATGTCTCTGCCAGCACATTTATCACACTGTATGACCACAACCCTCCCTCGTGTCTCCCACGGAGTCATAGTGAGGACCAAGGACAGGTCCACAGCTGCCTCTCCCACCACAGAAGCAAAAGCATATTGGAAAGTATCTGGCACATAATAGGTGCTCAGTCCATATACTTTGAATAAAAATTCATAAGAAATAACTCTCCCCATTCTGCATCCACAGGATGCATTTTAAGTCCTTGTGAAAATTTCAAATTAGTAGTATTTCAGTAAAATTGGACAAATTCTTCTGGGCAGGTCCAGTAATAATGAAGGAACAATGTAATCACCACTCTTTTCAGCTTCATTAAGTAGGGAATTGGAGGTAAAGCTGAGAAGGCAGACAGCACTTGGGAATTTGATACATGTCTTTTAAAGAACTTAAAAAGAACAATTACGAAGACAGGGTTCCGCAGTTAAAATGAATCTTAATTGAATCAGTCTGGAAAGAGAAGCCTGAATTCGATTTAAAAGGGATAGTTTAAGGGATTCTTCATAATTAGGTAAGTTAATTCAAAACATTCACAGTCTAATAGTTTCATCCACTCCTGGGCTGTATTGAGAGGAAAGAGAACACATTAGGAAGAAGTACCTCTATAAAATCTAGGCTGTGTATTTTGATCTCCTTTCCTTGATGAACTTGGACCTGAAGTAGTTTAATGAAGATGGTGCCTCACACTGAAGATCAGGAAATGCAAAATCTGAGGAGGATTAAAAGGAGTTGTTTTTCAAAGACAAAATGAACTAGAACACCTAAAGTCATATTAACAAACCTAAATAAAGCCTAAAATGCAGAAGGAAGCTCAATTATCTTCCCCAGCCTACAACGGACACAGAATATGTTTATGTACATCTAGAAATCACCAGAAAGTACTTGCCAGGATTAATTAAGGGGGGTTGGGGCATTAGGTAAAGTGAAGTTACCTGGCATTAGTGGAGAGGATGAAGAGAGATTCCCCAGAATGGAAGCCATCTTGACCCCTACTGTGTTTGCTTAAGACATCAAGAGAATGATTGAGTGCCTACTGTGTATGCATCTTTGTAAGATGCTGGAAGAGTTGGAAATTGATATGAGTACTTTAACCTATCCCATTGTGTGAATTTTATTCTCTCTCCACAGCTTCTTGAAATGAAATCAAGTTTAACTAACTTCATAAGGGTTTGTGCATATACCAAGATGAGTCACAAACAGCCTTTTCACTGTAGAAGCACACGATCATGTAGAGATATAACACATGACACCAGAATGTAAATCCTACCAGACAAAAGTAGCATGACACTTCTAAACAAATTAAAGTTGGTAAAGAGATTAATTACACCCAAGGAGATGGGACAAGTTTGGGTAATCTCTTTTCACCAGCCTCTAAGTTAGGGAGCATTTTGGAAGTAAGTAAAATAAAGGAAAGGGACCTCCAGCTAGAGAAATCAGCATGAAAACTTTTGATTAAGATATGTGTATATGTCTGAGGGACATTTTGTCTAGGGCAGAGATTATATGTGATTCTATTACCATGACATCTATACACAACTATCTCCACTATGATAAATTCTTTCATATAATTTTTCTTGTATTATTGTGTATTATATTATTATATATTATAATTATAATACATATTATAATTATATATCATTATATACTATGTATATAACAATATCTAATATAGTTTCATTACATATTATATATTTTATAACTATAGTTATATAATATAGAATTATATATACATGATACATATATAATTATATGTATTGCATATATTTGATATGGATTTTATTCTTTTCCATATGATAATATTGAAACTAAGGCCAGTGAGCCAAAATTGGCAGAGCCAAAACTAGAGGTTTACTACTCCCAAGTCTGATTATTTTCGCCATTCTACAAACCAATGAAAAAGGAGCAATAACGAAGGAGAAGGTCATAAGACTATAACCACATCATGTAACACCTTTAATTTTCCTCTGAAGAGTTCAGAATGTAGCATGCAGTTAGGTAATAGTCATTATTGCACTATTATTTTAATATTTTGACCAGGGACTATTAATTTCAATTCTGTTGGAAGTCTGCATAAGCAAAGATAACTTTGGATCAGATGTTCTTTTAATCCAAGTGTTTATTAGTGACACACCAATCTCTAAAGGAGTTTCAATCACTCTTCGACTTCCTCCCGCCTTCTCTCACCTGCCCTACAAAAGAAGCCCTAGTATGTGTGTGGTGAACAGTCTCCAAGATGGCCCCCAATCAAGCCTGTGTTTGTGACCTTGTGTAATACCGTCCCTCCTTGCATATGGGCTGGAATTGTTGGCTCACTTCTAACAAATAGAATACAGCCAAAGTAAAAGGGTGCCACTTCTGATCAGGTTTTAAGGATTGTGACATTCTTGTTTCCCCTTAAAGATCTCTTTCCCTGAAAGAAGCCAGATGCCATTCCATGTGTAAGTCTGTGGAGAGGCCCATATGGTGAGGGATCACGGCCCACAAACAGCCATGTAAGTGAGCTTAGAAGTGGACGCTCTTCACTAGATCAAGACCTCAAATAAGACCACAGCCTTAATTGGCAGATCAACTAAAACCTCATGAGAGCATATGAGTCAGAGCCTTCCAATTAAGTTATGCCCAGAGTCCTGAACTCTGTTACATGTGAAATCATCAATACTTATTTTTTGAAGCTGGTAAGTTTTGGGGCAATTTGTTACATGGCAATAAATAACTAATACAAATTTTGAAGACTGAATCTTCAAGAATATATAAGTTGACCATCCTGATGTGGGGATTTCATTTTTTAATTTCTTTTCATTTGTATTAGTTTTTCATTATTATGTTCAATTAGCCAGCATATAGTACACCATTAGTTATTGATGTAGTGTTCAACAATTCATTAGTTGCTTATACCCCCCAGTGCTCATTAGTTTCTAAAGACCAACATTCATTTTACTCATTTGTTTGTCCTAAAAGAAACATGGCGCAATATGAACAGAGCGAGATTCAACATGGTCAGGGCAGGACTCAGAGATCTTCATTGCCAAATTCTGAAATACAGACTCTGAAGTACACCAAAACTTGAAATCCATAGACTTTATGGAAATTCTGTAGCCTTTGGGATACTGTGAGCTAGGTTCATTCCTATCTTCATTATATACTGGCCATATAATATAGAACATGTTACTTAAGTACTCTGAGCCTCGTTCCCCAAATATATAAATGAGATCTCTGTCCCCTCTCAAAGTAATAAGAAGGATCATTTAAGACTAACAGAGGTAAAGGTCTACTGCTTGGCAGATAACAAGGAGTCAACAAGGGGTGCCTGAGTGGCTCAGTTGCTTAAGCATCTGCCTTCAGCTGGGTCCTAATTTTAGGGCCTGGGATCAAGCACTGTGATGGGCTCTGGGCTCAGTGGTGAGTCTATTTCTCCCTCTCTCTCTCTTCCCCTCCCTCAGCACTCATGTGTGTGTGCTCTCTCTCTCTCTCTCAAATAAATAAATAAATAAATAAATAAATAAAATCTTTAAAAAAATGTATTCAACAAAATTACATTTTCTCCCAGGCTAGTGGAGTTTGATCTCAAACAAAGACTACATATGTTTGATGATTAATTTTACTGTGTCTTCTTGACTAGGCCAGGGATGCCCAGGTACCTGGTAAAGCTTTAGTTCTGTGTGTGTCTGTGAGGGGGTTTCCAGAAGAGATGAACATTTGAACTGGAGTATGGAGCAAAGAAGAAAATCCTCCTCAAAGTAGGTGGGCATCTCCCAAACCTTTGAGGGTCCAAATAGAACAAAAAAGAAGATGAAGGGCAAATCCACTCTCCACGCTCTCTTTGCTCGAACTGAGACATCCATCTTCTTCCACTCTTGGCATCAACATCAGCCCTCCTGATTCTCAAATCTACTGACTCAGATTGGGATGCTACTAATCAGCCCCTAATTCTCAGACTTTCAGACCCAGGCTGAAATAAGCCACTACCTTTCCTGTTTTCCTAACAGATGGGAGATGAAAAGACTTCTTGGCCTCCGTAACTGTGTGACCCAATTCCTATCATCTATATCTAGCTCTCTATCTAGGCATCTAATCTATCTATTTATGTATCATCTCCTACTGGTCTGTTTTGCTAGAGAACTCTGGCTAATACAATATGTAAAGACACACAGGGGCAACACCACTAGAGCAGAAAGCTTGGAGCAATGTAAGGTTATTTTCATTTCCCTCAAGGACTGGGAAAATTATCACCTGATATTTTTCTCTTTTAGGTCAAAAAGTTTGGAGCAAGTGGAAAAATAAGATTGAGGCATGTGTTTTCACCCAACCTCTCAATCCTCAGAAAGAATGCTATTACTGATAATGAAGTTTTTTTCAGCTGGGAAATGCTAAGAGAGTTGAAAGATAAATACATATAGATAGATAGATAGATAGATACACGCACACGCATACATACATATATTCTCAATATATGCATGTGTATACACACATGTGTACACATAGACACATACACACACACACATACGTATGCATGTATGCATGTATTTATACACACACACAGACATATATGGCCTTAGAATCAAACTAGAGAATGAATGTATTGCATTGCCCAAGGATGTCTGTTTGTTTTTTTTTTTCTTTCAAATACACATAAGCTACCTGGCTCTTGAGCTCTCTGCATGCATTTATCACCAGGGCACCAACAAGTTCTAACAGACATTGCAGAATTACAGTCAGACAAAGACATATATCACCTGATAACTCCCATACCACACTGCACAGAGTACCCAGAGCAGAAGCCCTTTGTCCTTGCCTCTCGCGGTTGGCAGCCTCCTCCTCCCAGCTCTGCTCTCAGGGATCCTTCCTGCCAGCTCACTGCCCTATATTGTCCCTGCCTCCTTCCTGCTACTGCTTCCTCCTTGCTGCAGTTAACTAGTTCCACTCACCTGCCATGTGACCTTCAGTTTTCTTCCACTTGGGAGCATGCAAGTGACAATAAGTGTCTACGGAAGACCAAAGTTGCCAGCCTGGTTGGGGAGGGCAGGAATTTGGTCAAATCTCCAGGCTAGTTTGTAACTAACTGGAAGATCTACCTATGCTCTTGCCTGTTCTCTACTTTTTACTGCATGAATGATCTTAAACATATCTCTTAACCTCATGAAGCTTCCAAATTCATGAGGTTATCCAGGAGATTAAAGGAGAATGCATGTATAAAACACCGCTCATGGTAAGAACTCTTTAATGTTAACTCTTTTTTTACTTTTTTAAAATTTTTAAAATTTTTTTATAAACATATAATGTATTATTAACCCCAGGGGTACAGGTCTGTGAATCGCCAAGTTTACACACTTCACAGCACCCACATAGCATATACCCTCCCCAATGTCCATAACCCCACCACCCTAAATGTTAACTCTTATTACTGTTGCACTTGTATTATATTTAATTTTATATGTAAATCAATATTCTAATATATTTCCATGGTGTTATGGAAATAATTGGATGATATAATCTATGTATTGTAGCTATGATAAGGCCAGACACATTGTAGAAGTGCAATTTTTTTTTTCTTTTCTTTCCTTTATCTTCTGAAATCTTCCAAAACCTGGAAAGATATGTCAATGATAGAAGAATAGACGTGTCTGGTTCAGGAAACCATTATCAGCCCCCTCAAAGAATTCCAAAAAGATATTTGCTACCCTAACAACCCTAACACTGTCTTTAATTTCTTCAGAAGGACCATGGCCGTGCCCTGTTCTTAATGACATTTTCTGAGAGTCCCAGTTTCCTCCACATTCAAGAATATTATCCAATATTATCCAATATTTTTCTCTCTGAGAACAAAAATGAAAGGAAAAGAAAATGGAACAAACAAACAAACAGAAAACAGAAATATAGAATTTGCTTGGAGTTTCTCATATCCCAATCTTACTTGGAACAAAGTGTGCTGAAATTATATATTCATTCAACAAATCTCTTTATTCTATTTTATTTATTTATTTGACAGAGAGAGATCACAAGCAGGCAGAGAGGCAGGCAGAGAGAGAGGGAAGCAGGCTCCCTGCTGAGCAGAGAGCCCGATGCAGGGCTCGATCCCAGGACCCTGAGATCATGACCCGAGCCAAAGGCAGCGGCTTAACCCACTGAGCCACCCAGGCGCCCCTCATTCTACAGATCTTATTGTGACAAAGACTAGTACCTATCCATCAAAGATTGTGTTTCCCTTTCATGATATAGAGGTGTTACTGACACATAGGTGTTACCATTTAGCCAGGATCTAAAATTGCTAACTCTTCTTGTAGGGAGGAATTGGTTATTGAGTCTGGCCAATAGCAGGAACAATTTACATCACTTCCTGGCTTGATTCCACTCAGTAACCTCCCAGGTCATCCTCTGTTCTCCCACTACCTCATTCACCTGAGCTGAAATGAAGAGTTGGACAGTTAATAGACTGCACCACTGAGGCACCCCTCTCAGTAATCTTTAAGCCAGTATATTAACAAATGAACTCATCTCAAACCCAGGACATCCCTGGGACTTCCGGGGAAGGGTAAGTGAAAATTTTTCCACGGCAACATTTCTGAAATCTAAAGTTTTCCGAACACCAACAATAAAAAAATCCCTTATGAAAATATTACCTCTGATACCCATATTTGGATACCAGCTTTCTTTTAATATAGGCAAGACAGATACTAATTAAGTGAATGCAGAAAGCATTAATATGGATAAAGGTGACCTTTATAAATGATAAAATGAATAATTCACCAGAAAAATATAATCCCAGACATATGAGTCCTTAAAAACATAGATGCTAAAAGTAAAAGCAAAATAACAGTTGATTAATTAAGGAATACTCAATGAAAGTTTTTAACACATTTTTGTGGAAAATTATAAATCAATCAGACAAAAAAAATACTAAAGACATAGAAGAGATTGTAAAATGTTTTCTGTAAAAACATTTCTGTAGATAATTTAAGATTAGCAGGCTACATACAATCTGTGTAACGTATTCTCTCTCTGTCCCTCTCTCTCTTTCATATACAAAATCCTTTAAAGATGTAAAAACTATTCTGAACTCATAAGCCACACAGAGCAAGCCTGAGCTGTGAGCTGAATTTGGCCAGTGGGACAGTTTGCCAGACCATCATCCAGAAGATAAGAAAGCGGGTAACAGACATCATCTAATGGATATTTCTTCAATACTACTCCAAACAAGTAAAGTGTCCTAATCATTTATAGATTATCATCCATTCATTCCTTTTGGGCAAATATGAAAATTTTATAATTGATCACATAATGATCTATAAAGCAAGCCTCAATCAATATAACTAAGAGCCAATATCATGAAAACACAATCTCATACCATAATGCCAGAGAATTAGAAATTAATATAGGGGCATCTGGAGGGCTCCATCAGTTGAGTGTCAGACTCTTGATTTCAGCTCAGGCCATGATCTCAGGGTCATGGGACTGAGTCCATCTCCCTCTTGGCTCATGCACACAGTCTCTCTCTCTCTCAATCCCCCTCTAAAAAAATTATCACAAAAGAAAAACCAAATGTACAAACATTTAGAAATTTGAAAACAAAACTTCTTGCCTCTGACAAAGCCTGTGCGGGGAGGAACATGTGGGGCTGTAGATGAATGTCAGTGGTTGGACTGACAGCATGTGCCTAGTCACCTGAGTGGACCTTTGTTAACCACTTTATCCCAGCCTTCTTGGGCTGCTTGCTTTCAGGAAGGCAGGCAGGACAATCCACGTGGTTCTCTAAATGGCTGCTTTCCACAGTGCACCTTGTTTCCAGCAGTAGTTCTTAATCTTAACTTTGTGCAATGCTCTTTTTATGACATGTTAAGTGCACCCTTAATAATCATGAAATAATGGGTGATGTAAACAATTTGGTATAGATGATACAAAAATGACATAATGTTTAAACTTTATTTAGAACAAAATGAATCTTAAAAATCCCTAAGCTTCTAAGTTCTGTGTTGAAAAAGAAGTCACAATATAAATTTTATTTTTAATTTCTTTTCAGCATAACAGTATTCATTGTTTTTGCACCACACCCAGTGCTCCATGCAATCCGTGCCCTCTCTAACACCCACCACCTGGTTCCCCCAACCTCCTACCCTCTGCCCCTTCAAAACCGTCAGATTATTTTTCAGAGTCCATAGTCTCTCATGGTTCACCTCCCCTTCCAATTTCCCTCAACTCCCTTCTCCTCTATATAAATTACACAGTATTCCAAATTGCGTAAACATGCAAACACTACTTTAAATGAAAATGTACAGACAAAAATGCATATATTAGAATGGAATTAGGATCAAAATAAAGAAACTACTTTAATTGCATTAATAGTGTCTTCCTGAGAATGTTAAAAGTTTTTCTTTAAAGTCAGGGACCAGCACACAATGCTTACTTTCAGGGTACTGGAGATGCCTGTCAGGGCAGTAAGACCACAAACAGGAAGAAGAAATAGTATAAGGACCAAAAAGGGAAAAATCAAGTTGGCACCATGATAAATTGATGAACAATATATTAATACCCAGAAAAATGAGAGTTTTCAAATTAGAATTAAAAAGATCAAGGTTGCTAAAGATAGGATCACAATAAAATACCAATAATGTTCTAAACATCAGGAATAACTGATTAAAATAAATTATTCTTGTGAACAGTGTAGACACACAAAAAGATCTAAATTATTAAAATAGATTTCATGCTTTGAAAGAAGACAGTCAATATTGTAAAGGTGTTGAGACTACTGCCAATTAGTCTTTAATCAAAACCAATGTGGTTTTGTGTAACATAACAAGCTAATACACAAAGTTATGCAGAAAGATGCAAATCTAAGTACAGCCACATCAAATTATAAGTTGGAATGGAAGGGCAGGAAACTCAGCTTACTGAAACTCAAATACATTATAAGGACACAGAAAGAACAGTATGAGATTTGAGTAGGGATAGAAAAAATAAATTAAAAAAACAATACAATAAGAAACAAAAACGTTTGTGCACCTGTATGGGTGTATTTGAGACAATTTGATACATGATATATGACAAAGGTGACATTACAGTTGTGTAGAGACTATTTATCACCTACATGAGAAAAACACAAATGAGGTCTTTATCTGATATTAAACTCATGCACACATATCACATACAGATGGATTTGGACAAGGATGGGGGATAGATACAGACATGATATAGATATATACATAGAGAGCAGGTGGAAAAAGATCAAAATAGAAGAAAAAAAATTTAAGCACAAAAATTCCTTTTAGTCAACATTATTTGGTAGAAGGTATGATATAAAAACAAAAAAATTAAAATATAGTTTGATAAAGTTGCATTGATTAAAATTAGATAATTCTGTGTGACAAAAATCATATTTAAATAAGCAAAATTAAAAGATAACTCATAGCATGAGAGTAGATAAAACATATAAATACACATACAGATACATTACATTAGTGTATAAAATATATGAAGAAATCCTACAAACGAGTATTTTCAAAAGTAAGTAAACCATTGCAAAATAAGAAAAGAATAAACAAACAGTATGATAGAAAAAATTAAAATGTTAAAAAATTAGAATATTAAAAAACTTAGAAGAGGAGCACCTGGGTGACTCAGTCAATTGAGCATCTGACTCTTGGTTTTGGCTCAGGTCATGATCTCAAGACTGTGAGATCCAGCCCCAGCCCCATATTGGACTTGCTGATCAACGTGAAGTCTGCTTCAAGTTTTCTCTCTGCTTATCCCGCTCTCTGTCTCTCCCTCTGCTCTCGAGCTCCCTCCCTCTCTCTCTCTTTCTAAAATAAGTAAATAAGTAAGTAAATACATAAATAAATAGATAAAATTTTCTAGAAGATTCGTAACCTTTCTAATGGTTAAATAATGTAAATTAAAGCAACTTGGATATATCACTTCTTAACTAATGGGAAAAATTAAAAGATTTAATAATAAAAGTATTGACTTTGATGTAGGAAAACAGAAATAATTGATATATTTTTTGAAACTTATTTTTTTATAAACATATAATATATTTTTATCCCCAGGGGTACAGGTCTGTGAATCGCCAGGTTTACACACTTCACAGCACTCACCAGAGCACATACCCTCCCCAATGTCCATAACCCCATTCCCCCTCACCCAAACCCCTCCCCCCATCAACCCTCAGTTTGTTTTGTGAGATTAAGAGTCACTTATGGTTTGTCTCCCTCCCAATCCCATCTTGTTTCATTTATTCTTCTCCTACCCCCTTAACCCCCCATGTTGCATCTCCACTCCCTCATATCGGGGAGATCATATGATAGTTGTCTTTCTCCGATTGACTTATTTCGCTAAGCATGATACCCTCTAGTTCCATCCATGTCGTCGCAAATAGCAAGATTTCATTCCTTTTGATGGCTGCATAGTATTCCATTGTGTATATATACCACATCTTCTTTATCCATTTATCTGTTGATGGACATCTAGGTTCTTTCAAATGTTTATAGCAGAAATAATTGATATTCTGAAGTGTGAGTATAAATTGATTGATCAACATTGGATTATGTTTTAACAAATTTTATCAAGTTCAACCCAGCTGTTTTCTTTTTAAGAAAATAAACTGGAAATAAAACTGTCATACAGGTATACAGGAAATGTTTCATGTGTTCCCTGTGGTTATATGAGAGGTTTTATTTTTATTTTATTTTTATTTTTTATCTTCTTTTTTTTTTTCCATTTTATTTTATTTTATTTTTTCAGTGTTCTAAGATTCATTGTTTATGCACCACACCCAGTGCTCCATGTAATACATGCCCTCCTTAAAACCCACCACCAGACTCACCCATTCCTCTACCTCCCTCCAAAACACTCAGTTTGTTTCTCAGAGTCCACAGTATCTCATGGTTTTCTCCCCTTTCAATTTCCCCCAACTCACTTCTCCTCTCCAGATGAACAGCAGACTTAGGAGGAAAAATGGAAGCTTGGCTTGCAGATGGCTAGATTCAGGATGTAAATGTGAGCCAAACATGGAGAGCAGCATTCTAACAACCTCTCTCAGAGATAGTTGAAGATAAAGATAATGATGATGGTAAATCCTCCCAGTGGGCAAAACTTCAGGAATTTTGGTCAACCAATTTATGTGGAAAAAGAAGTAGCCCCAAATTAGAATAAATAAAGAGTAAACGGTCTGGATACATGTTCAGGAGCTTCAGGAGAAAATATTGGAATTCCGATAATAAGGAAGTTTGGGATGGATGTATGAGAAGGATAACAAAGTGTGAAGTTCTTAGTATTAACATTTTAAAGTCCAACAGGGAGCATTTACAATGAAAGGAGTTTCAGCCAAGTAATAAAAGGGTCAAGCTAGCTGGTATCAGCTGGCCTCTGTCATTGGCCACCCAGAAGCTGCCAGAGTAGGCCCATGGATGGAGTGTCCTCAGTGGCACAGGTGAACACTACTCATGGGTCCAAAGGCAAAGATTCGCTCACTAAGATTGATTTGTTCCTACTACCAAATGTCAAACCTATAAACAGCAGAAATAAATGCCAAAGCTTCAGTGAGACCAATTTCTTGAAGAGACCCTGAAACCACTTGATGACAACGGGACACCCTGGGCTCCTTCTATCCTGAAAGAACCAGAACTTTGTTCTCACAAAAATAGACACATACTCTAGGTACAGATTTGCTTTCCTTCCCTAACCATAGGGTCTTAGCATGACTCCTCAATGGATTATGGAGTGTTTAATTCACATTTAAAAGGTCTCATATAATATCATGTGAATCCAGGGAAACTACCTTGTAGAAAAGATGTTGGGAGAGTAGGTCAAATGACCATGGAATCCTCTGGATGTATCATACCATACCATACCATACCACCTGGGAACTTCTGCCTCAATAGACTGTTGAACTGGCCTACCAAGCACAACTGAGAACAACAGTATGGAGATAACAGTTTGGGAGGGTAGACCCAGTCTACTTTCTGAACCAAAATCTTTACATGACACTTTGTTCCCAGTCAGAAGGATATATGCTCAGGGAATCCAGGCAGGTATACAGCACTCAGAGAGACCCATAGCGTAAGTGTGTGCTTGCTTTCTGTGCAAGTATGGGTTTTTCAAGTTATATGTTCTGGTCCCCAAATATATTGAGAAAGACATCTACCAGACAAGGGGTGGACCACGTTCGACATGGAGAAGTGCTGTCTAACCCCTTTTCAAAGGGAGGCTCACTGCCCACGGCAGAGAGTGTAGCCTAGAAATAGTCAATGATAACTTCCTATATTTTGCTATCTGTTATTTTCTCTCTTCTATATATGTCCTTTTCAAATATAATCTACACAATTTATACATGATTAAATACTATTTTATGACATTTTGTACTTCACCATATATTGTACACATTTCTGAATATGACTAAATATCCTACAATATGACATTTGTGGCTACATTTGTGGCTAGTTCTAGAAACTATAAATATCATATACTTCTCTGATTTTGATACTTATTTAATTGCATTTCCCTTCTCTGTATGGAGCAAGTCATGAAGTTTTCCTACAGAAAAGGGCAAGCAGGAATTCCCAGGATATCCTGAGAGGAGGTACACCCACTAAAACCTATCCCAACTCAAGTTGTAAAGTATTGTTAAAAATTTAGAGATAAGACTTGCAAGAAAGAGTGGACGTATTATGCTGTTTATACATCTTATTCAGAACTTTCCTGACTTAGACATTTAAATACCACCTGCTATCCTTGAATCTGCCTCCTTCAGTCCCGTAAGTCTAGCCCCAGGTAAAGCAGGCCAGAGCAGACAGGACCTTCCTGAAGCCAATCTCTAGTGACCTATTTCCCCATCATAATTATTGGGCACAACAGTAACTTCATGATATGAAAAAAATAATAAAGTGTATATAATTCTGTTTCTAATTTATGCCTGGAACCAATTATGACTGTGCCTAATAGCTTAAGCCAACCACCATGTCATAATAGGAAGAGAATGATAGTGTGTATCTAAGACTAGACTTGACAGGGGCTGCACCTGGATGACACAGACCAACCCTGAGAAGGGGCAAAATGGCAGTTCACCCATTTTCAAGGAACAACTACCAGGACTTTTAATTAAAAGTAGATGCAAACTGTGACTTTTCCTATTTGTGTTTCTATTCTTATTTTGATTTGCTTCTCTGACCCCAGACCTGTGATTGGAGTGCCTGGGTCAATGACCATGATAATGATACCAATAACAGCAAAAGAGAGGATTTTCTGGGAGCCGTCAGGGAGCACAGAGATTTCTCTCCTTCCAGATCCAGCCTCCTCCAATGAGGCAACACAGGCCAGGGAGTTGGTGGGGAGAGCATTCTTCCCTGCAGAGCTAACTCACTCTCAGCTTGGCTGTCTGAAATGCAGACAACATACATGTTCTTTAGGGAGAACCTCTGAGGGTGACAGGACCGTCGTATGCACCACCGAGGAAGATGGAGAATATAGAAATCATGGGCAAGTTTTATGGCAAAGTGCTAAGTATCCTGTGGTCCCCAAAGATAATAGCACAAATCTTAAATATGTCCCTGAAAGGAATAAAGTATGGCTAAATTGCTTAACCTTTCAAATCTTTAGCTTCCTCTCTTCCATATGGAAAAAGGATGCCTATCTCTAGGAGTATCTGTGAGGATGAAGTAGCATAACTCTTATCAAGCCCTTACAGGTGTAGAAGACAGTTTCGGTGTTCGGTGTGTCCAAGATTCAAATCAGTGTGTTCTGTCATGTACACAGAACAAGAAAAGGTGCTTTAAACTATTTCTTAATGTAGTCCTCACAGCTTTGGGAGGGCATGATTTTATTCATGACACACATAAAAAACAGGCTAAAGAAACCTTGTGACTTGACCAGTGCTTCGTTATTGGTGATGTGGTGAAACTTGGCCTGTCTTCTTTTGTTTGTTTTTGTTGTTGTTGTTGTTTTGTTTGTTTGTTGCTTGTTTTTGGTTTTTGGTTTTGGGTTGGCTTGTGGTTGTTTTTGGCTTTGTTGTTGTTGTTTTTGTTGGTTTGTTTGTTTGTTTTGGGGTTCTTTTTGCCTGTCTTCTGAGTCCAATTCAGAAAGTGCCACATTGTCACCCTGGACGAGACCACACCACATGGAAGAGAGCTGCTGCTTTAGCTCCTCTGGACAGTCTGAACCATGCAGGACCCATGTCAGCAGTATTGATTCTATTGTGTTCAGTTGCTTCCCTCTTCAGATTTTTGAAAGTAAGAAGAGTTAGAAATAGGCCTGAACCCACTGCATGGGAGGAACTATGTCCACTCAATAAAATACCAACAGATTGTGACTCATGGGGATGGTCGCCAGGTATCACCAGTGCCTTCCACACACCACCTAAGCATATATTGACTATGAATGTTGTCCATGTCAACACAACAGATTTTTAGGTAATAAGTACTTGTGTACATAGACATTAATAAACTTTAGATCAAATCTTTGTTACTGAAGAGTAGTATGTAAGAAGCACCTCAATGTGGGTCACTAGCAACCCGTTTCTCATCACCGATAACTGACTGTGCTCTTCTAGGGATAAAGGCAAATCTGTGTAACTTCAATGCCAACCTTATATTTATTTATACTGTGGCTCAATTAAATAAAATGCTAGTTAGTGTGCATTTACTCAGATATGATCCTTAAGACAGGGAAGAACAGAGCCTTAATTACCCAGAATATATAAGCAGTCTCTATAGGTCTTTAATGATTTCTGTCCCCCATAGCTATCTGTAAATCTATGAAAATGATAAAATTCAACAAGTGTGGCTCTCTTTGAATGCAAGAACATGACAATAACCTCTGTAAGATGCTACGGAGCTGTAGTGGGAGGGGTTTCATTACCCACTGTGGGTCTTCGAGAATAAAAAATGTCATTTTCCTGGCTGACTATTGCCTGGAATGCTCACCCCAGTAACAACTGTACCTGTTTATTTTGTTGATTTCCTATCTGCTGCTTTCAAATATTCCTCCTCCCACCTCATCTTCCACGTCCAGCCTTCCTGTCCTGCCCAGCCCAGCTGCAGCTGATAGATTATGAAGTCCCACAGAAGCACAAAATGAGTTCTTGGGATCTGCTTTTCAATCAATGCATGTCGACTCCATGGGAGTTAAATTGAAGACATATGAAGAAAGAAGTCACATTGTTCTTGCTTTTCTCTTTTTGTAGCTAATACATTTTTTTGCTATAAAAATTCAAAGATATATATGGGAGGAAACAGGAATAACCTCTGAATTATATATTGACATGTTTATATGGAAAGATATGGATAGAATTATTTAATTCAAAGAAGGGCATTTTTTTCATGTATACTGAAAAGATAATAACAAGGACAAAATATGTGTTTGTAAGTATGCAGGTACATATAATGTTTCAATCATTTGATAAATAAGGTGCTTCCACATGAGGCAGGACCTAGGTGTGTGATGTGGAGATGAGTAGACACAGTCCCGGCCCTCAAAGAGTTCACTTTTAAGAAGGGGGACAGGAACACAAATGGCACAAGACATGAGCTATTTAACGTGTTATCCCAGAGTGCAAATACGCAGTGACACAGCATGAGACCGAGTTTCGTTGCCTGAGTCTCTTAGTGATCTTAGACTAGTTTGTGTGACTAGTGTGAGGTCAAACAGCTCATCAGTGCAAAAACTTCCCCACACTCTGCAGCTGTCAAACCAGAGGGTCAGAGAACAGTCTTCTCTCAAGAGAGATCATGTGCAAGATGCCTGGGGGAAATCATGAAAATTTTAAGAAGAATCAGACAATAATTGTTCTTTACAGAAGAGATGAGGAATGGGACAAATCAGCACTCTTTTGTTATCAGCCTCGTGTTTATAAACAATCCCAGGAAAGAAGGACAGAAGAACAGCTTTTCTTGTTTCTCTTAGATGTCTCCTTCTCGGGTTTCTTCTACTGAACAATCCAAAATCAACAGATAACACACACGCACACGTTTCATCAAGCACGTTGTCCTTGGGCAACTGTGACATAATACAGTTTCTCTACAGTCGTGTTGGATAACGATCTTCATGGGTGGAGGAAGGCGAGTGCAGGAGGCAGGTTGAGGAAACCACTCCGAGAGAGAGAGCGGGGGATGCTAAGGCACAAGCGCGGGCGGTTGTTACATGTGTGGGTGTCCCGGGGGCTGACGTGGAGTGGGTTGTTCTATAAAAGAGAAAATCTCTACTGAACTGAAACTAATCCCTTAATCCCTTCCATTTGTACATCAATTTACAGTTCTCCAAGCTCTTTTCCAACCATTATCACATTTAATCTTCACAAATGCCAGGAAAGAACACAGAACAGGATTAATCGGTCCTTTTAATGTAGAATGGAGAGGAAGTGATTTGGCCAAGGTCACAAAGACAGGAGGGACAGACTGGCTGAAACTTCTGGTTCTTTTTGACCTTTCATCAGACACCTCCTATTTTAGGACTATTTTTAAGCCTGGAGGTAGATATTAATGCAGGCCATGGGAAAAGAGAAGTAACACATAAGAGTCTTATGTCGTGTGCCAATCTTCCATACCAGGTAAAAACAGACTTCTCCTAATACCCTGCCTGGTCTCCAACACTCAGTCAGAGGATGTCACAAGTGTGGTTCAAGGACATCTGCCAGCACAGAACTGCAGATTTCCACTCCACAGTGAGATAAGGGGTTTGTGCGTGAATGCAGCCAACTGTCCCAGAGCGAGCACTGTTGGGTGACATGTTTTTCACAGCAAGGTTCTTCTAAGAGGAGTGCACTGTCCTGCATGCTTGCACAAACACACATTCCCATTATGACCCTGCCTGAGCAGTTGCAGGACAAACCCTTAGAGTATCATGGCTCACAACCAATAAAACAAATAAAACCAAATTAATGAAACTCCTGGTGTGGGATTTCAGAGGAAACTTTCTCCATGATAACCACCTGAGTTCCACTGGAGAACTTTGAAATTGGGGAGGTTCTTCATGCCCATAGTGTCCTCATCTTCCCGCCCCTCCCAACTGGAGTAAGCATCTGTTTTTCCAAACACACACTTTTGAGGTCTTGTTTCTTCTCAGTGGTGGACCATGGGATCATGACATTTTAGAGCCTGGCAAAAGGCATTTATAGGAGAAAGGCTAAGGGTAAGGACACAAGCATGCTCAGAGGGCTCTGCAGAGACTAGTCAGGGGCCCCTACATTAGAGTAAGTGAGGGAAGGTCTTCAGGAAAGATGCCAGAGAAGAAGTGACAACTGCACAGAGCCTGAAGAGTGCTGGAAATGTAGCAGGTAGAGAGTAGAGGAAAGTGAATATCCCACAGAAGAAATAGTGCATGAAAAATCACAAAGGAGAGAGCTTACAGAACTCCAAGCATGTTATTATTCAGCAGGGAGAGAAGAATAGCATAAGTGGGAGGAGCCTGGCCATAAAGGATCATAAAGGACATATTTTGCCAAGGTAAGAGGCTTAGTTTTTATCCTGTGGGCAGTGGTAAGCCATTGAAGGCATTTATTCAAGGACAGGAAGATTAAGGTCAAAATTTCTAAAGAATTTCACTCTGGAAACAAGATATTTGGAGGCTGTTACTGAAGGCAAAGAGATCAGTTGACAGATTTTTGCAGCAGATCAGGATGGCCAGTCTGGCTGAACCAGGAAAAGTCAAGTTTTAGAAAAGAAAACTGGAATTTTTACATGGTTGAGTTTGATAATTAATGATAACATTGGGGTGCAGGGTTTGGAGAGAGGGAAGTATTGAGGGCAATGGAGTTCTTGGTTTGTACGAGATGCTAATGTACTGGTTCCCAACCCAGCACACATTTCTCTCCATAATAAAGTAAGTTGTATGAGGCAGTCAGAGCCCACCTGACCCTGTCCCTTGGCCTCTGTCCAGCACTAGCCAAGTTCTGTGGAATAACCAAATTGGGTCAGGGTCACAGCCTATCACTCAGGACACTCTGCACATGTTCACAACCTGCTCCTCTATAGATTGGGGGTCCAGAGCCACTTCCTGGCCCTTGCTACATCTCATACTCCTCCTCTCATCCTACTATCTCAGACCTGGAGATTGTTTCTGTTCTCCCTGCCTTTTGACTCTGCCTCTCCTCAGTGACCCTGAGTGGGGTAACCCATCTCTTCTTCCTGCTTTGACCTGCCTTGGATGAGATGCCTAACATAGCCAGCACTCAGGATCCAGGCTTGCCTAATCCCAGCTCACCAGCAAACCTCCCAGTTTTGACTGCCTCTGATCAGAGCTCTGTGCAGTGTTAATGGTCCCAGTGGCCTGGTGTTTGCTATATCCTCCCCGAAGACTGTAGGATGGCCATTTCTCTTGAAGATTGCATAGCTTAGAGGAAAGGTTTTGAAGCCTGTTCTGCCCCACTTCCCCAGCACACCCTGCCATTCACCATTGTACCTAGCAAGCAAAGGGAGGGTGGACAGCTCACAGCATGTATCGGAACTCAGTGGGGATGAGGGACCAGAAGGGTAGAACAATAATGTCTGGATTGCATTGTGCCTCATTGAAGCCTCATAACAAAAGTGGTTTGCTCAACATGGAACTGATATGTATTGTATCCATATTACATAACAAGTACTCTAGAAGGACTTTGAGATTCAGGGGGTAGAAAAGGAGGAAAAGTTTCCTTCTGGTTGTGAAGATAAGGTTTTAGTGGAGGAGAGATGGATATGAACAAACAAAAAATATGGTTAGTTGTAAGTTCTACAGAGAGAATATAACGGCATAAAGAGACAGAGGGAGGTAGAGGCTAATTTGGGGTGAGTGGTTAGGGAAGGCCTCTCTGAGCAGTTGGCCTTTGAGCTGAAATAGGAACATAGGGAGGAATCAGTCCTTCTTTCTGAGAAGGCTGGTAGGAAAAGCAGTTTTGCCAGAAGTAACAGCTGGTACAGATACTCCAAGGCGAAACCTGGCATAGCTAAATGCAAGGATCCTACAGCAAATTTGTCTTGGACAGCCATGTAGGAGCTAAAGCTGGTTTCCAAAATTCTGTTCTGGAAGAACATTATTGCTTCTTAATTTCCCAGTAGATACCTCTTTTTATTCTTTAGAGAAACACTTTGTCACATTAGAAAGAGCACAGGATTTGGGGGAAGACATAATTAGGCTTGAATATCAATTCCATCTCTCTTTATTTCTATCGAGTTAGTTAAGGTATTCAAGATCTCTCAGCCTCAGTTTCTCACCCATGTATTAAGAATGGAAAGCTGGACTATGTATTTGGAGAGAGACCCAGACAAGATAAAGCACTTATTAACACTTAGTTTCCTGAAAGGTAATGAGCACTTAATAAATATTAGTTCTCCCCCTTCCTCATTAAAGAGCCTTAAACTATTATAAACAAGAGCATTATTAGAACTATTATTAAGTTCATAACCCTCCTGCTTCCATTTAAAGGAAATTCTTTTTATTAGCAGAATAGAATATGAATAGAAATGTGAACATCACAATATTTGTAAGTTCTACTAAATATATTTAATGTAGTAGGTGGGAAGTCTGTTAGGATACACCAATTTCAATGGGCCTTGAGGTTTTAAAATGGCAACAAACAAAGAAGAAAAAGAATTGAGCTTAGTCCAGGGCAAACTGGTCAATGAACATTCCATTTCCTTCATCTAAAGAAATAATGAAATGGACCTGCCATTTTTGAAATGATTACTATGTGCCACAAGTTTCCTGTGTTAAACCTCTAATTCTTTTTTTTTAAACATATAATGTGTTATTTGCACCAGGTAAACCTATAATTTTATTTTTTATCTTTTTAAGATTTTATTTATTTATTGGACAGACAGAGATCACAAGTAGGCAGAGAAGCAGGCAGAGAGAGGGAGAAGCAGGCTCCCCACTAAGCAGAGAGCCCGATGCGGGTCCTGATCCCAGGACCCTGGGATCATGACCTGAGCCAAAGGCAGAGGCTTTAACCCACTGAGCTACCCAGGCACCCCAACCTATAATTTTAAAATAATCTGAAAGTTAGGTGTTTTTATTGGAACTCCAGCCACTGCAAATGACAGCATCTCAATTTTAACTCACAAAAGACATGATTTCGTCAAGCGCTCACTGTGAAGTTCAAGCTTGGGACCAGAGTCAGGCAGGGCTGGATTCAGACGTTCAAATGAGGTTTTGAACTTTGTTTTGACTTTGCTTTCCCTTTCCATTTTCCTGCCTTTCATCTTCCTGGGTTGGCTTTGTCATTAGTTAGGCAAGCTCTTCCCAGGAGAGGAGGCATCATTGCTGGAGTCCCAAGAGCCTATGACTCATGATCCAAACCTCAAGAAATTTTTCTTTCACCGAGTTCATAGACCAGTCTCAGGGAGGACACTCATGGGCTCTGCTTGGAACAAATTTTTTCTGTTAACACTTTCTCATGATCAAGGTGATGAGCTCAAATGCCCATCCTGTAATGATGTCAAAAATGATATTTAAGGACTGATGGGAAATAGGGTCCTGATTGACAGACCTATCAGGACCAAATGGATATGGTAGTGTCGTCAAAGAAAGGATGTTAAACAGACATATACTCTATGCTAGCTTTCACTCTCAATTTGCATATAAGAACACTGAGGCTTGGATATATAAATCAACAGACAAACAGTTATGCAATCACACAGCTGTGCAATGGTAGAACAAAGATTCAAAATAATGACTGATTCTGAACTCCATGTCAAGTATGTCAGCTGCTTTTCTGACCCTTCAGTAATGCACAGGTACCTCCAATATTTCAGCAAAGAGAATTATATTTTTGTTTTCCAAATTTTCAGTGTCCAATTTTTAAGGTATTTTTCGTGCACCGTTTCATCTCTATTTTGGCCTTTTTTGTTATACGTATATTAGGTTATTTGAGCATGATGCTTCTTTGTGCTATTTTGTGTTTTTCAAATGCAATCTACTAAACAATGAACTTATCAGAAAAAGAACAGTTAATTGGAAAGGACTCAGGCCATGTGCAAATGAACTCCGTTAGTCTTGCATTTTGACTGGTCAAAATTTTCCAGTCAAATCCACAGGGCCAAGCTTTGCGCAGTGGCAGTATCGTAGCCAATGAGGTTTATCCGAGGCGCGATTATTGCTAATTGAAAACTTTTCCCAAATCCACGGGGCCATACAGAATGCCAGAGATATGTTGTGATGGTTTCAAATTGTCCTCACCAGAGCCATGGGCCTCCAGCACTCCCCAGGGACTCCAGCAGCAGCCAAAAGGAGGCTCTTGAGAGAGCTCCATGGCTCAAGCATGCCCCATCCCCATCCAGTTCTATCTGTATCATTGAAAATGTAAGGGTCACTGCTTTAATAGAAAAACCTGCAGCCTCACTCACAGGTCTGATGGCAGAACATGGTCATTGGTGCCATCTCTAGTACACAATGGTGGGGTGGTTGTTTTGGCAAGTTGCCTATTAAGGTCAGACTTGGTCTTCCCCTTTTGAGGTATTGAGCTTCAGAACACTCCCCACAAGCGAAATCAAGTATTTCAGAGGTTTATTACTCACACAGGCATAGACCAAGTGGTCAGGACCCCAGAAGAAGGAACTCAAGATTTTTATTAAATTGCCCAGAATCAGCAGAAAAACAGATTAGTGAACTTGTTGGCTGTGCTGTCTGGGCTCAACAAAAAGACTTGGGGCTCAGCCGTTAGGGACACTAGCTCCACGGTAACCCATCAGTCCTCACCAGATGACCAGTAATTTGTAACCAGTCACTCCTCTTTGTGTAACTGTGTGGCTCTGCCTTTGTCTAAGAGAGGTAATCACTGGTGCTACTCTCACTCATACCTACCTACACTGAGGAAAATCCCAAGGCTTTAAAACAATGATTTCTGATTATTCTTCGCAGTTTAGTACTCACTGTTCTTCTTATTGTTTTTTCCCCTTGCATTAGTATTTTTTTTTTTTGCATTTTAACACATCACACTGAAGAGTTTTAGGCATCTCTTACTTATCTCGTCCAGTGGTATATGGATATGTCTATGCACTCAGCAAATATTTGTTCAGCAGGGATTTTAAACCATGTCCTGCGTAACACACCAGATCTATAAATCAAATAAATTCCCCCAATACCAAGTGCCAACAATACAGTGGGGGTGGGGGGGAGGATGGAACCACAAATACAAAATGATAACACAAAGGTAGACTTGTACTCAGAGAGAGTCATGTGCGAGGAAGTGAATAAGTACAGAGAAGATGTCCGTAACCCAGCACAAGGGGAGTGAGGGTCGAAGCAACCTTCCATAAAAGGGGACATCTGGTCTTCCTTTTTAGCCATTCTTCCTTGTACTATGCATGAAGAAGTGGCTAAAAGCTCGTTGCAAATGTTTGTTTAAAAAAATACCAGCTGTTGGGGTGCCTGGGTGGCTCAGTGGGTTAGGACTCTGCCTTCGGCTCAGGTTATGATCTCAGGGTCCTGGGATCGAGTCCTGCATTGGGCTCTCTGCTCAGCAGAGAGTCTGCTTCCCCCTCTGTCTCTGCCTGCCTCTCTGCTTCCTTGTGATCTCTGTCTGTCAAATAAATAAATAAAATCTTTAAAAATATATATCAGCTGCCAACTGAGGACAAACACCTTTAGGCACCATTGGATACTGATTTAGGTACCACATACCTATGGTACCATCAGGAAGTCTTATGAAAACTTGACCTTCATGGAGTCTGATGTTCAGAGATGGTGTCCAATTTCAACTGACCCCATATTCACTTCTCTTACCTCTGAGAATGTTGCTCAAGACATCATTAAAACTACATACTTTTTTTTCTTACTCATGCTATCTATCTCCCCATAAAGACACCTCCTTCCAACACAGGCAAATTTCAATAGGAAAGAAAAAGAGAATGAAACAATGTGACTCTAGGACCTCCCAGGTTCTAGGAATCCATTAGCTGTGTGGCATCCAGACTGGATGGTACCAGAGGGAACGCTATGTGAGGGTGTTCCATTACACATTTTGCTCATACCCTCAAGAAAATAAGAAATGTACTATTGTTTTGTTTTGTTTTGTTTTCCAGAGCAAGAGAAGCAAAGCAGAGTCTTGGCACAGGTGCATTGGGGGCTGAGGTTTAAGAACATTGTTTTGGGTATCAACAAAAAAGAAGTTCACACTCTAGTTCTGTCAATCACTGTGTGAACTTAACCATGTTAGTTCACCTGTCTGATTCCCAGTTTCCACATCCCTAAAATAGATACTGTGGGGCTATCTACCTCATAGTGTGAGAATCGAACCTGAGAGTATGAGGTGAGGAGAGCTTTGGCCAATAGTTGTTTGCTTTTTTATAAATATGAATAAACACTCATCTCAATTCCTATAATTTATGCTTAGAGGAAGTTAAGTGTGGTTAGTGTTTAGGAAATAAGAGGAGATCCTCATGACCAAAGAGTGGGGGCAGCCTCAACAAGAAGGAAGGGTGCTCATTCCACTTGGAATATATTTGATGAAAAGCAAGGGATGGCTAATTGGACCAAATGCTGATTTAAGTGAGGCATTCTACAAATAGCCTGGTTTCAAGAAACAGGTTTTGCATCTCGTCTCTATCATTATCAAATATTGGGTAGAGAATTTGGGGGAACACAAGGGCAAACTGATGTCTTAATGGCAGGGATTATGTTTGTCCATTATCGTCTGTCAGATAATAGATGGTCAATAAATATGATCTGAATGAAAGGAAGAAAAGGCTTCTGTGTGACTCTCGTAATTTATAGAAACCAGGTGTGTGAGGCACAATGCAGTGTACAACGTGGTGACTGCTCTTGAGTTCGTTACAAACCAGGAGCATAATGGAATGGAATAATCGCGGAAGTGTGATGGGTCCAGAGGAAGGAGGACTTGTCACCTGCATAAACTTGGCTCAGGTGGGTATTTGTTGGGCGCCCACACTCACACAGCCCCAGGCATCAAACTTTCAACGTGATGCCACCATGCTTCTGCATGGGGGAGTGCCAGCATGCCTGTCTCTACAAAGAGGATTGTGCTTCCTCAGACATCCCTCAGTTCTCTGTGAAGTTTCAGTGAAACAATGTATCCCCACACGCTTTTTCCAACTAATAAGCAGTTTTCCAGTGTGCCTTGTTGTTGAGAGTTCTGCTCTGGGAGTTCATGAAAGAGAATGAGAACTTCTAGGTGGAGTAATGAACAGACACAGCCTCATAGGAACCCAAAATCACCTGATCCTATAACATTTTATCTATTGAAGCATCATGTAGCATTTATGAACGTTTCCAAAGAGAAATAAGAAAAATGTACTAATTGAATAAAAGCTAAATGTTTAAAAATGTCATTCAAATGGCTTCAGAAAACATGTTTGGCTAATTAGCTATTATGAACAGGTATCTATGGAAACAGCTATATATCACTACTCAAAATAGACAATCATTTAACCATTTAACAAAGAATCAGAAAACAAAAGCAAGCCTCGTTCAGTGATATTTCTCTTTTTTGCAACACACATAGTAGGAGAAAACTGCAGATATTTTAAAGGAAAATATAACATTAAGATAAAAAAAGAGCCAGGGTAGGGGTGAGGACACAGAACAGAAGCAAGAATTCCACCTCTCTGGAGACCGTGCCTGCTTTATGTGCATTAGTAGCAACACACTTTGTACCCCTGATGAGATGACAATTTATAGTAATAGTCAATATATATTATAATACAAAATGCATTGAGTTTCACTTTCATTGTCTAGTAACACAGAGATGAACTCAACCTTTGTCCTTGAGAAGCTCACCGTATGGAGATCCAGAGGAAGATTTAACAGGAGAGAGACAGGTGGGAAGCATTCTGGGAGCATAGATAAGGACTTTATAAATCTGGTATTGGAATGAGGTATCGGCAAGAACCACAGGGAGAGGTGGCTTCTGAGCGTGGCCTAAAGCCAGAGAGGTATGTATGCTCATGAGCGGAGATGGTTAGAAATGGTACCAGCAGCATCCACGCCCCCTGAATTATATGCATGGTGCCCTGGGAAAGGGAACAGCAGTGGACTCGGAGATTTTTCCAAGACTTTGAACACATTACAAATATATCCTAATTTAAGCCTTGTCGCAACCCTATATTGGGTAGGATAACTTTATCCAAGTTTTACAAATAAGAAAACAGATCCTCAGAGGTACTAAGTGAGTTGCCCATGAGTGCCCTGTTAAGAGTCAGGATTTGAACTACCTGACTTATGACATTCTAGAAAATCTCATGGCCAAGCACAAAAGAATCCAGTGTCGCTAACCTGCCCTCCACATGCCTCTATTAATGTAAATCACACCTCTACCATAGTGCTATAAATCACAAACCAGGAAGTACAACCAGGGGTGAGAAACTCAGCATTTGTGCTTTACAGAACCTCTGACTATATTCAACTACTTCTCCAATCAGCATAGTCCTGCATGGAATGATTTGGTTAACGGTGGTACCAGAAAATTTCTAAGATGGTAAAAACACACCCATGCACATAAATACATGTATGGACACTAACATACTCATTATATCAGATGCATAAACTTTGTAACTGCATTCCAAAGTGCCTTAAGAGGTATACCTGAAGATGGGAGTTGTTGTTCTACAGCTAATCCAAAAATAAACTGGGATATAAATGAGCATATTTAATAATTAGAATGAATATGATTTTAAAAGGTAGAAATAAATCAAGTGCTATTAAAAAAACACATTGGTGCAAATTACAACCCTGGTGTCGAGAAGAGGAATCACTAAGTAAGTCAGAACTTCCCAATACACTGATCCAAGCTATATACAGAGGAATATGATCTGATTTGGAATTCCATCCCTTTTAGTCAGATTTCCTACCCTAAGGCTGTGTCTTGGCAACTCCTTAATAACTCTGAGCCATAGATTCTTGATTTATAAAACAAAGAAAATAATTATTTGTCAATGTTCTTGGATTTCTATAAGCGCTTATGACTTTCCAAGAACTGTCTTAAGTGCCTTGTATATATTTCCAGACTTTTAATTATCATAGCATGCTGCCAGGTAGCATTTTGAAGATGAGGGAATTGAAAGACAAGCAGATTAAGCCCATCGTTTTCTTGATCTCCTGCTAGTCTCTGATGCTTCCAAGCCCATCATCAAGTAGCCATAATTTCCAATCCCTTTTTTCACTTCCTCTGGCTTCCAGGGATCCAGCTCCTCTAGGTTTGGTCCCCCACTGGTGTTTGGAGGTTAAGAGATGCTCAAGGCTCCAAAAGTGCTGACCATGGCCATTTCCAGCAGGATCCTTGGAAAATAGGCACTAGTATATATCTCTACCCCTCAGAGAGCCCTCCCCCCAGAGCACCAGCTTTCTTGGAGCTCCTCCAGTATTTGGTACACATAATGGTATCACTCAGCTTTCAGAGCTTTCTTGTGAGGAAGAGATAGTGTATTTTCTTTTCATAGTAAGGAAGATGAAATGCAAGGAGATGCTGTTCCTAAAGTCACAAAGTGGTGAACCGGCTGCAAACTCCAGAACAGTTTCCATTATGTATGACTTAGTGTCTGTAACTGCAGTAGTTATTTCTCACTTTATCAGTCTTCTGCGGTAGAAGTAAATGATACACTTCCAGGAGTATACAGTTTTTCAATGCTCATCACCCACCCCACACTCAGAACACCAGCATAGAACCATACAATCTGGATAATCTTTTTCATGCGGCTAAATCCCATCCAAACTTTAGGCTTCCTTAAACATGATAGACACAGGGAGCTCCTTCTTGACCTTTACCCTACTTTAAGATATCAGGTTATACAGTCCTGTAATTTCTTGTGTGTCCCCTATCATGGCACTCACTGCATTTAATTAAAAGTTCAATGACTTTGGAGACATATCTTGAAAGAAGTTGCTGTGGCTGATATCAAAGAGATTACTGCTTATGTTCTCCTCTACGATTCTGATGGATTCCTGTCTCACGTTGAGGTCTTTTATCCATTTTGAGTTTATCTTTTTGTTTCAAGATATGTTTCCAAAGGCAAAGGAAACAAAAGCGAAAATAAACTTTTGGGACTTCATCAAAATCAAAAGCTTCTGCACAGCAAAGGAAACAGTCAAGAAAACAAAGAGGCAACCCATGGAATGGGAGAAGATAATTGCAAATGACAGTACAGGCAAAAGGTTGATATCCAGGATCTATAAAGAACTCCTCAAACTCAACACACACAAAATAGATAATCATATCAAAAAATGGGCAGAAGATATGAACAGACATTTCTCCAATGAAGACATACAAATGGCTATCAGACACACACACACAAAAAATGTTCATCATCACTAGCCATCAGGGAGATTCAAATTAAAACCACATTGCGATATCACCTTACACCAGTTAGAATGGCCAAAATTAGCAAGATAGGAAACAACATGTGTTGGAGGGGATGTGGAGAAAGGGGAACCCTCCTACACTATTGGTGGGAATGCAAGTTGGTGCAGCCTCTTTGGAGAACAGTGTGGAGTTTCCTCAAGAAATTAAAAATAGAGCTTCCCTATGACCCTGCAATTGCACTACTGGGTATTCACCCCAAAGATACAGATGGAGTGAGAAGAAGGGCCATCTGTACCCCAATGTTTATAGCAGCAATGGCCACGGTTGCCAAACTGTGGAAAGAACCAAGATGCCCTTCAACGGACGAATGGATAAGGAAGATGTGGTCCATATACACTATGGAGTATTATGTCTCCATCAGAAAGGATGAATAACCAACTTTTGTAGCAACATGGACGGGACTGGAAGAGATGATGCTGAGTGAAATAAGTCAAGCAAAGAGAGTCAATTATCATATGGTTTCACTTATTTGTGGAGCATAACAAATAGCATGGAGGACAAGGGGAGTTAGAGAGGAGAAGGGAGTTGGGGGAATTTGGAAGGGGTGGTGAACCATGAGAGACTACGGACTCTGAAAAACAATCTGAGGGGTTTGAAGCGGTGGGGGGTGGGAGGTTGGGGGAACCAGGTGGTGGGTATTAGAGAGGGCATGGATTGCATGGAGCACTGGGTGTGGTGCAAAAACAAGGAATACTGTTATGCTGAAAATAAAAAAAAATTAAATTAAATTAAAAAAAAGAAAAGAAAAAATAAGATAATATAAACTTGGACTTAATGTCCTATGAAAATAAAGGCAGAGTTAATTTCTGGGAAAAAAAATTAATTCAATGACTAAAGGAAGAGACTGTCTTGTCTCATCCACAAACACACCCCCAGTGCCCAATACCTATTTCAGTGCTTGTCACCAAACACATGTATGATATATATTAATGTAAGACAGAAGTAATTAAATTTTGATGCATATAATAATTACTCTGGAAGTTTATTAAAAATGTAGGTATGTCAGGTTGAGTGGATCTGTGAGAGGGCTTAGGTAGCTGCACTGAATCAAGGACTTTTTAAATTTTGATGCAGAAGGTATTTTGCAGATTCTATTGAGTGAATTAATGTTTGGATGAATGGGTAAATAAAAATGAACAAATACATCAATTAGCCATTTAATTAATGAATGGACAGATAAATATATTATCAAACTGAGGATAGATCTGAGATTGTGTTGACCCCATTAAGATTCATTCTGCTTTTTTGTGAGTCTAGCCTGAACACGCAGTAAACCTCCCCTTGACATCTCTTTAAACACAAATGCTCTGGGATAAAACAGTTCTCTGATAATCATCATTATATTTTATATGCCCCAGCAACACTCCAAATGAAGCCTTTGTGCTAAATCTTTATAGAAACAAACAATTGGAAACTAGGAAAAGTCTTAATCAACTTGAAAGTAAACACAAGGTTGCCATTTAAATAACTATCATCTCCCCAAATGCAAACTTCTCACGGCCAACACTGAATAAATGCAGAGAACACATCTATTAGCTGAAAATGAATAAAACAGTATTTATGAAATGAGTAATTTGAATTTGATTAATGTTTATAAATGTGTTTACATATGAATTGAATATTAACCTATAGCTTGAAAGGGTTTAATTAGCCTTGGAATATTGTTTGGGAGCACAATGAAAAATAACCAATTCACAAAGGGAAAGGCAAAGGATATCTGCATGCACAAATGAGGTCAATTAATTAAGCAATTTGCATACGTTTGAATGGTTATTTGCAGGGCATTTTTTTTTTGACATTTGGCTCTTCTTATTCCCATATTGTGTCTCCAGTGTTCTATTTATACAACACATCAATCACTCAGCCACTCTGAGTGCATCGTGATCTGCTCAGGTGCAACTCTGGAGGCCACAGTCTTCCCTGAGAACTAGTCATCTCTGCACAAAAGACACAGTCACTTGCCCAAATGGGCCCTAGATTGACAAACAGGGAAACCAAGTTTAAGCTGAACCAACGAATTGACATAGAACCATAAAATATGGGTAGCAACCAGAATATAGCAAAGCTCAGTAATTATTCATTTAATGAATGAATAGATGAATAAAACCTATCATGGATTTCAAGAATTACGCAATCGTGTTTCTAAAAAAATCATTGCAATAGTATCATCTCAAAACTTTTTTAATCCAACTCTCAATATCGCTTTAGCCCTCTCTATTTTGCATTTATCCATCTCTCAGGAAGATTTTGTGAAGTCTTACAGTATTTCAGTTGCTTTTTAAAAATAAAATGCATATATCATATGCTATTACAAATGAGTTATTTTGGCCCTCCAGGTTTTGAAAATTCCCGTGAGTGATCCTTTATCTTCCCCAAGACCAAAGCAGCACTATTGAGGCTCCTAATGTGAAGTCAAAAACCTAGTTAGTCAAATAACAAAATATGCAATAAAATAAACAAAAATAAGATTAAAATATTTTGCATAATAGATATACAATAAAATAAAAAAAGATATTGCATTATACATACGCAAGAGAACCTCACCTCTAGCCCCTGCCACCAGACATATAAAGAGGTCATTGTTAATCAGCTGTCCAAGCACTGGAAATGAGGCAGAGAAAGGAATAAGCATCATCAAAAAAATAACTTATTCCTTACATATTTTACACTGTATCAAATTGTACTATACATGTATTATTCAATATCAGTTTGTGAAAGAATTATGAAAGATGTTATTGACCTGATCTGAAACAGGAAGCAATGTGTTCTTTGTATTGGAGTAGGATAGCTGAAACATTATCACTGCTACACTAATTCTCATTTCTCAGATTTTAAGGCCATGAAATGGTACAGAGAGCAGTGCAGGAAAAAAAAAAAAGAAAGAAAGAAATCCATGTACTCAGAGTAGGGCTGGCATTTTGTGTTGTTGTGTGAGCATTTCCTGCAAGCCACAACTGTAAGGACACTAGAAAGGATTCTACCCATCACCCATGAAAACTTTCCCAAATTTCTTGAAAGATACTTTCAAGTATTTAAATGTGGACAAGGGCTCTATTTCCACAGTGATGAATAACAAAAAGGAAAACAGTGATGCTAAGAACAATGATTTTTTAGGCTAATAATAAAAGTTACACATGTAAGAGGAAGAGCAAATCCTGTCTCTTCAGTTTTCCTGGTTAGTTGGAAGTTGAAATGGAGCCTGATAGAAATAAATTATGCAAATGAGGTCATCAGAATGAGTGTCTTTAAAAGACAAAATAATTCACCAGAGATACTCTGTTGTACTGAACTCAGTCTTCGCCAACTCTCCAACTTCACCAAGATCTATCCAGATCTAATTATTTGGCAAGTGAGGCTGAACTGGGTGACTTGGGGTATGAGCATGGCATAAAGTGTGCTGATGTCGGAGAAGTATATTGTTAGAAAGAGCAGGAGTCAATATATTAAGAGCATGCAATCTTTCAGGCATTGTACTAGGCCCATGGAAATACATTATCTAACTGAATTGTCTCAATAATTCTTGGAGGAATAAATTATACCTACTTTTATTTATTTTGCAGCTAAAGTTCACAGAACATTTAATATATCCTGTTTCCCCGAGAAATAAGTAGCAAAGCCAAGACCGTGGTTCAAATGTGTCTGACCCCAAATCTCAGGTTCTCACTTTTGGCTCTATACCTGTTTACTGTGAGGTCTACTCACACAGCCCACTGAGTACCATGAGCTCTGGTCCCAGGAGAAGAGATTGCTCTTGCCAGATACTAAGAACATACAACCTGGCATATAACCTGACTGAGAACATATAATCCATCTCCCCGTCTACACTCAGGTCAGAGAATTCAGACTCCTGGCAGAATAACCATTTCCAGGAACTGGAACTGAAAGTTTTATTCCTCCTGTCCTCCACCCCATCCACTGAAACACACACATTTATTTCTTCTTACCTCTAATCTTGATCTCCTACTTTCCCCCCTTCCTTCCTAATCAATGAAGGCAACATGCCACAGGCTAGCAGGCTTAGGTTTTGGAATCCGGTGGAAATGGGCTCTGATCATGATGGAAAGCTGGTTCACAGTGGGGCTTTGAGCAAGGTGATCTCTCTCATTCTTATTCTCCTCATTCATTAAAGAGGGAAAATAATCTTTAAATCAAAGTCTTGTGAGTGTCTGGTTTGCGAATCTAGCTTTTATTACTCTCTTCCTTCCTTCAATACAATTCAACAATGACTAAGGGTGCATTATATCAGATGATGACCACAGTAGGACTGGACCTTTCTATCAGACTAAGGACCTCCCAGTCAAGCCACTGATCCCAAGACAGAAGAACTTCCTAGTTTCCTCCATGGTGCGATCCTCCTCATCCTCTGGTTTCTTAGGTTTATCCTTGTCTCCTGCCCCATCTTCCACAGGCCCCAAGAACCTAAGACTTTACTTCCCTCTTTGCCCTGCCTTGCATTATTTCCTGGGTTCTAATTGCCTATTGTGTCTGTGATTATACTCATCTCCAGCTACAAAGAAAAACAGCTGTCCTTTGTGCATCCTATCACAGGGCAGGACATCCTAGGCATCCTGGTGTTAGCTTTTTGGAAGGAGATGCACCCATTTGCACAAAAAGAAGCCATCCAGAGAGTCCAGACCTAGGCTTTGGGAATTCCAATGAACAAAACACTACTAATATTTGTATTCAGTGAAGGAGAGTGTATCAAATTTGCATGCTTTTATTGACCTCTTACAGATGTCTATCACATGAGCTTTCTTCAGAAATAATTTCCAGTTCCAGTGTTCTCACCCTGTGACTTGCTGGGATTCCCTCATTGCTCAGTTTCAGAGAAAAGCTCACAGGTCTTTAATAGCAAATGCTGTAGTTTAAGTCATCACCTTGCTTAGATTGCTCTTTTTCCTTCTGTCTACCTGTCTGTCTACCTAGTTTACACTCTTGCATTTAAAGAGAACAGGAGGTAGACAGAAAACCAATATCTGAGAAACTGTTCACCACCCCTGCCTTCTGAAACCAGCACCGTGGTCCCAAAGAACTCCCTTTCTCAAGTCTTCAGAATCAGCCCGTCTCTTTCACTCAGCTCTGTTGATTCTTTTATGCTGACAAACGTCAACCAAAAAGCTCATATATTCTGAAAAATAAATCCCAAGTGAAGTTGTACTACCTCTACAACTGAAACTCCCTAAAATTTCAACTAAATCAATTTAACTGAAGTCTGGTCATTTGAAGAGGAAATATCTTTGCTAAAGTTAAAATCTGGGCAACTATCAACTGTAGGAAAAGTATATTTAAAAGTTCACATTTAATTTAAGATTCAGGGTAAATTGTAAATTTGTGTTCATTTTGATCAACCTTTACTTATTTATTCTTTATGGCAGGGGTTTTCACAAGAAACTAATTCATATGGATGAAGTATTGCTTTTTTTTTAAAGTATTGCTTCTAAATATCATATTATAGGGGTTCCTGGGTAACTCCTGGGTAAGCGTCTGCCTTCAGCTCAGGTAATGATCCAGGGTCCTGGGATGGAGCCCTGCATCGGGCTCCCTGCTCAGTGGAAGTCTGCTTTTCCCTCTCCTACTCTCCCTGCTTGTGTTCCCTCTCTCTTTAACAAATGAATAAATAAAATATTTTTTTTAAATTAAAAAATGAATAAATATCATATTGTAGAAAAGCCAGAGATGTCAGCCTCTTAATTCAATTAGCAAATTGAACAGCAAGATACTAATAAAGTTTATTAAAAGGATTAGGTTTATTAAATTTTATTAAAGTTTAAATAAAGTTAGATAATCATTAAAATAAAAAGGTTAATTAAAATAGCATGCTCAGATTTGATAAGAAAAATCATAAGTCAGTTATAGATGAATTATGAAATCCTAAGTACAAAAAATTAGTTAGCTTGTGGTTTTTAATGATACATATTTTACCCATTCATTCATTCATTCACATGCTAATGAATACCTATTATGTTCTAAATTTCATGGAAAGGACTGTGCGAGATACAGAGATAGAAACTCACCGATCTTGTATTCAAGGACTTCTCATTGAGTGGGGAAATGATCCTTGTGTCATTCAGTGGTGCCAGACATGTAACTCTGTAACTCCCAGAGTCTTTGTTAGCTTACACATGCAGTAAAGTCAGCTATTGTAGAGAAGCACCCCTTGTATGAGGAGTAGCAACAATGTATTCATGAAGAGCGCTGCTGTGAAACCAGGAGCACATACATGATGTATACATACATGTTTGATCTAGATATATGTGCATACACACACTTATATAATCTGTCAAGTCCAAAGATCAGTTCTGAGGAAAGAGTCCACCATACTAAATTCTCATAAGAAAGATAAATGAGCTCTGAGAAGGAAGGGTTGATTCTTTGTGACCTCAGGAGGAACTTCTCTTGGCTATAGGGACTGGTAGTCATACTGGTTCTTTTTGCTTTGTTGTGACCCGTTTTAAATTGCCTCTTGAATGGCAGCACCTTGTTTTGGGGGAGCGATCCTGTTCCCTTCTACCTTGTGCATCATGGCAGGAAACATGAAGGGTTCAACAGATGAATGAATAAAGAAGATGTGGCCCTTATATACAATGGAACATTACTTAGTCATCAAAAAGGATGAATACCCAACTTTTGCATTAACATGGACAGAGGAGATTATACTAAGTGAAATAAGTCAAGCAGAGAACGTAAATTATCATACGGTTTCACTTACTTGTGGAACATAAGGAATAGCATGGAGGACATTAGGAGAAAGAAGGGAAAAATGAAGGCTGGGGAATCAGAGGGGGAGATGAACCGTGAGAAACTATGGACTCTGAGAAATAAACGGAGGGATTTAGAGGGGAAGGGGTTGGGGGATAGGTTAGCCCAGCGATGGGTATTAAGGAAGGCATATATTGCATAGAGCACTGGGTTCTATATGCAAACAATGAATCATGGAACACTACATCAAAAACTAATGATGACTGTTATGGACATTGGGGAGGGTATGTGATACAGTGAGTGTGCCGTGAAGTGTGTAAACCTGGCGATTCACAGACCTGTACTTCTGGAGCTAATAATACATTAGATGTTTATTAAAAAAATTTAAAAATTTTAAAAAATGATGACTAACATAAAAATAATAATGATAAAAAAGCAGTAAAAATAAAAATAAATAAAAATAAAAATGAGAATTTGTTACAAAAAAATAAAATAAGTCTGCTGAAATTCATGATAAAGATAACTATTAATTTGAATGATAATGTACATCTTGGATAGATTCTTTTCCTGAGAGGTATTAATAATTAAAATTTCCTAGCTCTCTATTAAATGATATATTTAAAAATCTTAAAACAAAACAAAACAAACCAGAACAGGAAACATGAAGTGCATACTAAGCCTTGAACATATTTTGGCTCAAAACCCAGAGGTTTCCAATCAGAGCATTTCCCTGGGATTTTTCAAAGGGGAACAAGGCTAAAACAGCAGCAAAATTAGCCTCGCAGGTGCCCAGTATCTGTCCTGTCTTCAGAGAGAACAGACCATAGCCCAACTGCAAGTAGAAGCAGAAGGCTTTGAAGGAAAGAAAAGTGCTGCCATTCCTTGGGTTTCTCGTTTAAGTTCCTTACATCATTTAACCACATCACTGCATTCCAGATTTTAATTAATTCAAATTAATTAAATGTTAATTATTTATTATTATTTTATGATTTATTTATAAATAATTTATAAATAATTGATCATTGTTTAATATTGATTAATTAAATTAATAAATCAATCTAATTAAATTAATTAAAATTTGATTTAATTAAAAATAAATTTTGATTTGATTGTTCCAAAATAATTATATTTATGCCTAATACATTTCAGTTTTTTCTGTCATTTGAATTTTATTTTTTTTAATCTGCTTCATATGGCTCCTCAAAGAGAATGTAATAAATTTGTTATTTCAAAGATACACATAATGCCTACTGTGTGCAACACCATGCTGGGTGCTGTGAATAGAGTGTAAAATTGGAACAGATTTGGCTCCTAATGAGGAATATAAGAACTATGGAAGACAAAGGTGCTGTTATTGTAATAATACAATACACAGGTTTGATATAGTCAGGAATACCAGGGAAGGATTCCAGAGGAAGTGACACTGGAATTGGGGTTTCTTGATGTCCCTTCTGACTCCAAATTTTACTATCCCCTAAACCCTCAGGGAGGACAAATGTCAAACCCTTCATTCTCATGGTGCTCACGTAAGGGAATAAATAGCAGTTTTCAGTTTCCTTTGCCTCCTTCTTCCCTTCATAGCTTTCAGGTTCTTTCACCAGACATAATCCACATTTAACTTGATTTTCTCCAATTTTTTCAGTTTCAAAATGGCCACCTTCTGCTGATAGAGCAATCTCTTCCCTGATTACAAAGGGACAAGAATTATCCCTGCAGCTTCTCGGATCCAACTTGGTAGCTATCTTCAGGGATAAGAAACTGACCTACACCACCCTCAGTCTGCTGTCTTTGGGGTTCATCTCAGTTTCCAATATACCCATTGCTTTTGCTAGGAGTTAACTGATCAAGAAAATTCTTCCCTATCTCTGCCCTTCTTATAATTTCAGGGACATGAACCAGATAAATCATATAATCAAATATTTCTAGACTCCAGACAATGAGACTTGTTGTTAGACTAAAGAAAGGCAGACATTACACTTCATTACATACTTAAGCTGAATGGAATATGCCATGGCTCAAAATTTTTAACGGATTCTAAAGTAGATTACAGATAGCAATGAATAAATCATAAGTGTTCATTAAGTTGGTTAGGTGTTCAAAATACCCAGCTTCTCACAATTTAAACTTGAATCTCTCCTACTTATTCCAACTTCCTTCTGCAAGTTTCCCTTCAAAAAACCTCCTTGACTATTACCTATATTTTCCCCCAAAATGGGAACAGATGGGACAAAGTAGTAAGGGTACTTTGTATTTTTTAGTCCCTATTCTGAGCCAAACTACGTGCCGGGTACTTTTATAAGGATCTCATATTATCATAACAAGCACTTTCACCCTTAGATATTATTATTGCAGTCACAGGGAGGAGGGAAACAGGACTTCACCCAATTCCCCAGGTCATCTGAGGGTGGTTATCACCTTCTCAATGTGGGGATTCTGGTGATCAGAGCTGAAATGATAGGGGGGACTACCGACTGATGATCAATAGATGACTTTATTTCTTACAATCACTTCTTTTATACTTTACACAAGATCTGGTTACAAACAGCATGTAGATTTACATGAAGGACATGAACTGCATGTGAGATGTGAGCTACGTGCAGGACGCGGGCTACATGCAGGATGTGAGCTATGTGCGGGACGTAGGCTACGTGCAGGCAATCGAGTGTGACAAGTGAACAGCTACGATTATTTCTTAGCTTTAAACGACAAGAGCAAGTTAAGGATTCTCCACCTTATTGGATCCATCTAAAGGAGGACATGAAAGCACTCCGGGGATCCTCCCATGTTTATTTGGCCCAGAAAGACTGTTACCCTCCATCTCCTGGAGTTTTCTCCCAGGATCCGAAATGACCTGTCACACTGGTGAGGATCTGGGCTGTGTTCCAACAGTGGGACTCACACCTTCAATTCCCTTTCTCCCCACTTCCCTACAAGACAAAAAGTGTCCTATCCATTGCACCAAGTTACCATTGGCTGCCTCAGAAAATCAGACAAAGTCCACCATGCAGGTCTTCTTTGCCTAGCAGGTCTATGAGGAAGAAAGTACATTCTCTTTCTGTCCATGTAAACCCTCATGCCTCAGGGTTCAGGGTCTACTTCCAATTCTGCCACTTCCTCTCCTTCCTCTCTCCTGGGTTCTGTTTCTGCCTGAGACTTTTGTCTTAGCCAGGAAAATCAAATGAATGATTCTGGGGTTCTACAGCATCTGCCGGTATTCTGATGCCATCACTACTTGGAAGGTGACTCAGGGACTGCTGAGGGGGCCAGTAGCTCCTGACACTTTCAGTATGTTGAGGTTGATAGAGCATCAAGAACGTGGATGTTTCTACAGGGGTGCTCACAACAGCCCTCTGAAAGGACTAAGAATTCTTATTGTCCGGTGCATTTCTCTGAGTTCTCAGGATCAACATGCAGAAGGGAAAGGTGCAGTAGCAGTGATTAATGAAGTAAGATTCATAAACAGATGAGCAAAGACACTAGCAAGGAGAGGGGATGCAAGAAGGGATGAAGAAAAGTGGAACGTCCGACCTTCTATCCTTGTAAAATGTCTCTACAGAATAAGGTCCTTGCTGCCCAACTTTTTGCTTCTCTACAGACCTGTGACTACATTTTCCAGGTGAAGGTCAATTCCATTAAATACTTAAGCATTTTCTGAGCTCCTCCAGTGTTCTAAACAAAGCTCTCCATGTGGGGGATCCAGACAGTAGTGGAAAGAGTCCTTACATGGTCTTCGGAAATAACACTTTAGAGTGAAAGAGTTTGAATTTGGTTCTCAGCTTTGCAATCTACAGCTGTATCACCTTGAAAAGGTTAATTTATGTTTCTGAATCTTGGTTTCATCTGTTAAATGAAGCAATAACGTATTCTCGCAGTGTGGTTATCTACAACAGTGTGCTCCAGAGAGATAGCACCAGACCAGAGCTGGTTGTCAGTACACAGCAGCTATGGAGACAATCCACTCCTGGAGCAGAGCAGATCCCCAGCCCTCTCCCTCCATCTCTTGGGATGCTTGGGAGAAATCAGAATGGATGGGTTTGCAGTTTGGCTTTGAATATGTAAAGTAAATATAGAAACAGAGACCAGATAATAAAAACTCAGTTTTGAATAATTCTTTATACTTCACTGAACAATCCCACACCTGTTATCTTGATCCCCAGCACAATTTTATGAGATCAGTAGATAGGATGTAGCATATTTTTTTAATTGTTATTTTCAGAGGCTCAGAGAGCAGAAGGGCATTTCCCAGGATCACCATTTTAAAGGGGAAGAGACAGGAGCTAAATTAATTCCATGATTTTTACCCAAAAGATCAACCCACGCAAGCCAGCTAGATGTTCCAATTATACCTGTCCTGCTGTTCTGTGTTTAGATAGCCTAACGCTGAGTACTTGGAGAACAGCGTGGAGAGTGGTCTCTAAAGAGCTGGGCTTGTCGGACACACTGCATCTTCCTTAGCTGACTTTGTAGAATCAATCACTTACTCTGTGCCTGAGGTCTGGGCAGGCAACAGGAGAAAGTGTGGCTGACAACATTAGCTCTTGACATGAGGAACAAGAGACCATCCCAGAGCCGCAGGGACATGCCTCCTGGCCAACTGAGCAGCACCCCGCTGATGGCCTGAGAATAGCAGCCTTCTCATCCCACAGAGGCTGTGAGAGCATGGCCTGGCTAGCTCATGCTTCATTAACTGCACTTCTATTTTCGAATTCTGTCTTGTTTCCATTTGGCTTCAGAATGGAATCTCACCCTGGGGTCAGAAGCACTTGTGTCAGCAGCAGCCAGAAAACCATACATCTTAGTGTAGTGAGTTTCTTTCAGGGCCGCTTGGCCAACATGTGCACATCTGGGTTTCCTAATGGAAGAGAGGGTGACAGTGGGGTGGTTTTTCTAAACCTTGTTGAGCATGATGTTGTCTGCCTGCCTGCCTGCCTTCCTTCCTTCCATTTTCTGTCCTTCTTTTTTTCCTTCCTTCTTGTCATTTTTTTAAACTTGTTTTTATTTAGTGAATGTTAACTTTATCCCATGCACCCTCTAGGTGCTGGACTAAAAAGTTAAGGGGAACTTAACCTTTTAAATCTCCAACAGTTTGTGAAGGAAGACAGGTACCTCAAGAACACTAATCACACAGTGTAAGCCTGATAACAGAGGTGCCCAGCATGTTGCAAAGATGCTCAGAAAAGGGAGGTCTCCATTCTCACCAGGGAGAGCAGGAGGAATGGAGGGCAGCAAGGTGTCCTGTCCAGTTGGTGCAGGTACAGGTGGGATGACTAAGAAGGAAGAGCCGACGAAAGTGGAGAGCTCACAGGGGTCCTGTGCCCTAGATTGAAGACCTGAGGCATTAGCTTGTTGCTGGTGGTTTTATGGGGAAAAGCAGTGCCATCAAGCATGGGTTATGAGAAAGTGGTTTTGGTGTCAGTGTGGGCAGAAGTTTGGTGTGGGTATGAGCTGGAAGAGGGGGTCCTACAGACACTGGGATGATATGAGTTGATGAGGATAGGTGGAGCAGAGCAGAGTTATTTCCCTTGGAGTCCTTGGACCCTGGAACGTCCACCTTATTCCCCACACCCTTAGGTATAATTCAAAAGAAATACAATATTAAAAAAAATAGAAATAGAACTACCTTATGACCCGGGAATTACACTACTGGGTATTTACCCCAAAGATACAGATGTAGTGAGAAGAAGGACCATATGCACCCCAATGTTCACAGCAATGCACCCCAGCAATGTTCCACAATAGCCAAACTATGGAAAGAGCCGAGATGCCCTTCAACAGATGAATGGACAAAGATGATGTGGTTCATATACACAATGGAATATTATTCAGTCATCAGAAAGGATGAATACTCAACTTTTATAACAACATGGATGGGACTGGAGGAGATTATGCTGAACGAAATAAGTCAAGCATAGAAAGCCAATTATCACATGGTTTCATTTACTTGTGGAACATAAAGAATAACATGGAGGACCTTAGGAGAAGGAAGGGAAAAATGAAGGGGTGGAAACTGGAGAAGGAGATGAGCTATGAAAGACTGTGGACTCTGAGAAATAAACCTAGGGTTTTAGAGGGGAGGGGTGGAAGGATGGGTTGGCCCAGTGATGGGTGTTAAGGAGGCATGGATTGCATGGAGTACTGGGTGTTCTACATAAACGAATCATGGAACACTACATCAAAAACCAATGATGTACTGTATGGTTACTAACATAACTTAATAAAAAAATTAAAAGAAAATACCAATTGAAAATTTTTTTTAAAAATTGGAAAGCATACATGGTGAAATTAAAATGGGTTTCTAGAGGTTCTTTTTTTGTTTTGTTTTTTGTATTTTTTGAAATAGTTCTATACAACTCAATTGAAGATGAAGTTTTCTCCTTTCATTTCTCAAGTCTGTTTGTAGTCCTCTAGGCTTGGGGGTGGGAGGGGTTTGGCAGGTACGTGCAAGGGATTCAAATGGATGTCATAGTCTGCCCAGTGTCATAGTCTGCCCCAGCCTGGCCTCTGGGGATGCCAGAATGCACGAGGCTGTTGGAGGCTGTTGGAGGTTGTTGGAGGCTCATGGCATGTCTTCTGTGTGGGGCTGGCATGCCAACACTGCCGGAAGCATGTGTAACATCTGTGCAGGAGCATAGGCCACATGTGAGTAAGCTGGGATGGCTCGGTTCATGGTGCGTCACTAGCTCTTGTCACTAATCTGGCTGCTAACTCACTCCTCCCTCTTGAGATAATTCCTTTTGATTCACAGAATTTTTAGAAAATGCAGGTTGGCAGAGATAACTTGGGGGAGGGAGGCTAAAGAGGGCATGGTGGGTGGAAAGGGCCAGGAGAAGAGAGCCTCTGCTCATCTCCAAGGGGACCTGTGTGGGCATCCCAGTAAATCAAGCGGCAGGTGCTTATCCTTTGCAATTGTCTATGCATTTTCCCTGAAGAGGAGAATGGGGCTGTGACCTGGAAGTCCAGCTTCTCTAAGTGCTGTCCTGCCTGAGTTTCTGGCTCTCATTAGAGGATCTGAGATAAAGGAAACCCCATCCCCTTTTAGGTTTCCCATCTCCTCCTGCTACCCCAAACACATCTGCCCTTTTCCATGCTAATCACATTCCAGATTCAGATCACATAGGCATCCAACAATCTAATTCCTTGGGTGGGAGCAATATATCTCTTTGGTACTGAGACTAGGACCTGTCACTTTTTCTCAAGTAATATTGGCATGAAAACCCCTCATTTCTTCACCAGGAATCCAGAATCAGATCTGTGTGTTCCTGTCGCTCTCTCTCCCTCAACTCCTTTGTCTTGGTCCCTCTGTCTTTTTCTATCTCTCATATCCCCTAATTTCTAAGACTGTTCTCTAACAGTGTAGAATTGCTTGCCATCTCTTCCTTCCCTCCGTGATTATAAACGATGTCTCCTTCCTTTTCATAGCTAATTCCTATTTGTTCTTTAAATCACAGATACCACTTCCTCCAGGAAGCCACCTCTGACACTTTCCAGGCTGGATTAGCTGCCTTTGCAATGAACCTTCACAGCATTTTGCTTTCCTGTACTGCAAATGCTAGGCAACCCCTGCAAAAATCTTTTGCTTCTCTTCCTGCTATTAGAACATGAACTCTTAAGGGAGAAATTCTTGAATTTAATATGTCATTGATGATAACACACATCGTCAGTTTTGTGACTTTGAGTTGATTTTTAAAAAGATCCTACTTTATGGAATATAGACATTGATTATAAAACTTACTCCAATTTCATAATGTAAGCTATAAAACAGTGTGAAACTTTATACTTTATATTGAGAAAATGTGATTTATTTGTGAAACGCTGTATTCTTAGCACCTGACTCACAGTAGGGTTATAGCAGAGGCTGTTAATGCTCACAAAAACCCATGCACTCTTCCTCATTTCCCAGATCCCCACCACCACCACCAGCACAAACACACAACAGTGACATCCTGTGACTGCCCTTGCAGTGTGACATAAGCAGATTTGATGTGCCACTTCTGGTAAGAGGCAGTGAAGAGAACAAGAAGGAAGGAGAGAAAATGGTGACCATGGATCACAGTACCTGTGGCCAAGCTTTAGCCCTGCAGAGCTAGAGTGCATACACCTCTCAACCCACGCAAGGATATGCACAGACCACCCAGAAATGCAGGCAGCAAATTTAGGGAACCTATGGACAGCCCACTGATGACAGCTATACCCAGGCTCGGACCACTGCGACCTATGGGCAGACCACTTATGCAACTCTGATGGACAGCCTCCCACTGCTTATACAACTCCAACTGTCCCCCAGGCATACAGTCATCCTGTCCAGGTGTACAGCACTGGTGCTTATGATACCACCACTGCTTTGGTCCCTACCACCCAGGCCTCCTATGCAGCTCAGTCTGCATATGGTCCTCAGCCTGCTTATCCAGCTAATGGATAGCAGCCAGCAGCCACCGCACCAGCAAGACCACAGATAGTAACACACCCGCTGAGACTAGTCAACCACAATCCAGCACAGGGGGTTACAACCAGCCTAGGCTGGGATATGGATCGAGTAATTACAGTTATCTATATGTACTTAGGAGCTACCCCAGGCAGCCAGTTACAGCACCACCATCTCTTCCTCTAATAGCTATTCCTCTACATGGCTGCCTATTTATGAGCAGAGTGGTTACTCTCAGCAGAACACCTATGGGCAGCTCAGCAGCTATGGAAAGCAAAGTAGCTATGGACAACAAAGCAGCAATGGGCAGCAGCCACCCACTAGTTATCCCTCCCACACTGGATCCTTCAGCTGGGCTCCAGGTCAACATAGCCAATAGAGCAACAACTACAGGCAACAGAGTTCATTCCAACAAGACCACCCCAGTAGCGTGGGTGTTCATAGGCAGGATTCTGGAGGATTTTCTGGATCAGGAGAGAACCAGAGCAGGAATGGCCCTGATAACCGGAGCAGGGGAAGAGGGAGACTTGACTGTGGAGGTATGAGCCGAGGTGGGTGGGGAGGAGGACATGGTGGAATGGGCTCTGGAGAGGGAGATGGCTTCCATAAGCCTGGTGGACTCATGGACGAAGGACCAGATCTTAATCAGGCCTACCTATAGATCCAGATGAAAACTTTGACAACAGTGCAATTTATGTGCAAGGCTTAAATGACAATGTGAATCTAAATGATCTGGCAGACTTCTTTAAGCAGCGTGGAGTTGTTACGATGAACAAGAGCCCCCCCCCACTGTGAAGACCCACAAACTGCCAAGGCTTCCATAGAGTGGATTAATGTGAAAGATTTTCAAGGGAGCAAACTTTAGATTTCTCTTGCTCAGAAGAAGCCCCAGATGTGGGGTGGTATGCCTTCCCATGATGGCAGAGGGATGCTGCTGCCACTCTGTGGAGGTCCAGGGAGCCTAGTAGGTCCTGGGGACCCCATGGGTCTCATGGGAGGCCATGGAGGATACAGAGGTGGCTTTCCCCAAAGGAGCCATGGGGTTCCCAAGGAAACTGATCCAGAAGAGGAAACATCTAGCACTGAGCTAGAGACTGGCAGTACCCCAATCTGGGGTGTGGAAACCAGAACTTCTCCTGAAAAACAGAATGAACCAGTATAAGGCCCTGAAGCCCTTTCCCCCAGGTGATGACCGTCACCATGGCAGAGGCGGTCCTGGTGGCATGCAGGGTGGAAGAGAACTGTGGTGGTCCTGGGGGAATGTTCAGAGAGGGCTGTGGTGGAGAAAAAGGGGGCTACTGTGGTGGCTGGGGCATGGACTGAGGTGGCTTTGGTGGAAGAAAATGGGGTGGCCCTGGTGGGCACCCTGCACCTTTGATGGAACACATGGGAGAAAGAAAAGACCAGCATGGAGGGACTGGAAACATTTATAAAGGCGAGGACAGTCAGGAATACAGAAACCAGCCCTCCTAGATGCAGAGACCCCGCAGAGCTGCATTGACTCCCATATTAGCTCTTTAAACCAAACACTGTTTTAAATTTTTAACTCCATATTTGTAATGTTGGCCACAACAGTTTGATGATTCCTTGTCTGTCCTTTTGTATTTTTTAACATTTGTGAAGAAACATTAAAACAAGTTACATGGTGGGGCACCTGGGTGGCTCAGTGGGTTAAAGCCTCTGCCTTCGGCTCAGGTCATGATCCCAGGGTCCTGGGATAGAGTCCCGCATTGGGCTCTCTGCTCAACGGGGAGCCTGCTTCCTCCTCTCTCTCTGCCTACTTGTGATTTCCATCTGTCAAATAAATAAAAAATCTTTAAAAAAAATAAAATAAAATGTTGGATGAGTTCTCACTGGATAAATTAAAAAAAAAACAAGTTAAATGGTAATAATAATAATAATAATAAACTTTTTTAAAAAACAAAAGGCAGTGAAGAGCCTCTTTTATTTTCCCTGCCCTGGAAATGAGGGACCCCGAGGTGGTGGAGTTGCTGGTTAGGTCTGTGTCACTGCTTTACCGCATCCAACATGTGAGGAGACCAAAATAAGCATTTGTTGTGTTAAAGCCACTGAGGTTTCCAGTTTCTTCTTGTTCTGGAGGTTGTCTGTAGACCACAAGCTATCTTAGCATCATTAATGCAATAGGTCAAAATAAGTGCTTTATAAATTATTGCTTGAGTCCTAAAATTAGAATATCAATTGCCATCAATTGTCCTCAGACAAATGAGTAAGCGGACATGATTTAGTTTTACAGGCTGACAAGGGCTGTGTGAACGTGAAACACTCCTTTCAGGAACGCAGCTGCTGAAGGCTATTACACTGTCTATTTTAATACCCACGACTCTAGATGATGCCATCTCCCCATGCAGGTGAGGAGCCCGAGCTTCAAAGAGCTCCAGATTCTGCAACTAAGTGGCAGGGTCCAGATCCCCAGCACCTGGACTTCAATGAGAAGTCCAGACTGATCTCCCACCCGTCTGCCACCCGTTTACCACAAAAATGGCACTGTCATTGCTTTGGGTCATCACTAGTGTCAGCTTTGCACACAGAAAGCTCACACACAAAGAGAGTTTCCAGATCAAAATGTCCCCATTGTGTAGCAGGTTTTGATGACTGAGGTTTTCCTGTGAAAGTCACATGACCCATATGGCCTGATAGCTCCTCTCTCTCTGGGGAGAATCTCACATTCTCAACAGAAGTTCCTCAAGTAATGCAGAAGCAGCTGTCACTGGACTATTGTCTGGGGCCCCCATGAGGACACTGTGAGCATGTGACCCACCAAAGGCCCTCCACCTGGCAATCAGCAGATGGGGCCAAGTGGGGAAGATCTTCAGGGGCAGCCCTAGTCTGACATGCAGGTGTTCTATGAGTTGAAACCGCTGCACACTGCATGAGCCTTCTTTGAGGTTACAGGAGCAACCCCTGGGTGCTTTACATGGGTTTCTTCACACATTCACATGGCACAGGTTTGAGATGATAAATGATCAATTAACAAATATTTGTCAGGTGATTACCCTGACCCAGGTTCTACGCTAGGACCTGAGTTAGAAGGCTGAACATTTCTTCAAAGCAAGGCAGATGTGCTCCTGCCCATGATGAAGCTTTAAGCCTCAGAGAAAACAGGCACAAAACTAATAATTACACCAAATATGAAAGTCACAAGTTTTAGGAAGTCAGAATTGAGTAGTTTAAAATTACAGTTTCTGAGTGAATGCCTTACTCAGACCCCAGTCCCAGCTCCCATCCGCTGTGTTGCCCAAATGCTCTGAATTTCAGATGCATTGTATGTGAGACAGAGATAACACAACCACTTCTTTTATAATGCAGCTGTGAGAAGCAGGGTGATGACTGATGGACACTGCCCCAAAGTGGCTACTGCATAGCAAGCCCTTAGGACATGTTAGCTATTAATCGTGTTGTTACTCTAACCAAGAAGCTCAGGGAGCTGCATTAGTGTACACCAGAGTCATCCCAGTCATTGCAGTCAGGAAAGTCTTCCAAAGAAATTATATTGAAAGTAAGATCTGGAGAAAGGCTGGGGATTAGCCAGGTGGATAGTTCTGGAAATGTCTCCCAGAGCACTCCAGGTAAAGGACTGGCATGAACAACAAGCTCAGGTAGCAGAACATTGGTACAAATGTAAGTATGTCAGTGTGGTTAAAGCCTGAAGGCTTTGCAGAGAGTATGTGGGAGGTCAGTAGGGGCAAGGGTGTGGAAAGAATGGGAAGCTCAGTTAGGGAGGTCAGAACTTATCTTAAGTACAAGGTGAGTTCCTAAAAAGCTCTACACTTGCTTTACCTGGTTGGGACATGATATGGGAGGCTGCTTATTCTGGTTTGAAGAGTTTTGCCTCTCATGCCCTCCCTTAGTAAATAGTGTCAATATATCTCCAAAACGCATCCTGACATTCTACTAAGTTCCATTTCTCCATGACCATGAACCTAGCACAAGCCCTGTCTGCTCTTCTCTGGATTTCCCACTTTCTCTTTTACCACCCTGGACCCCCAGAAGCTTAATACCCCACACTCAGCAACCAAAGTAATTTCCTAAAGCATAATAAGATTATGTCATCCCCTGTCTAATCAGGGGTGCCTGGGTAGCTCAGTGGGTTAAAGCCTCTGCCTTCAGCTCAGGTCATGATCTTAGGGTCCTGGGATTGAGCCCCACATCAGGCTCTCTGCTCAGCAGAGAGCCTGCTTCCCCTCCTTCTCTCTCTGCCTGCTTGTGATCTCTGTCTGTCAAATAAATAAATAAAAATCTTAAAAAAAAAAACCTGTCTAATCATTTTCCCTTTTGTTTATGAAAAACCCTCTGAAAATCCTTACCATGCTCTACACAGTCCAACATAAACTAGAGTCTCCTTTTTTAAATCATTTCAGCTTCGATTCAAACACCTGCTACTCAGAAAACTTTTTCTGACAACTCTAGGTAAAATATCTCTATATCTTCCCTCCCCCACCAAAGACAATTAATAATAACAATGATGGTGATAATACTATCATTGCTCTTTATATGTAATTCCTGCTATAATTTTAAGAGATTTTATTAGTACCCGAACAGATCTCCTGTATTCGTTTGTCCATGCACTTCCATTTATTTTCCCTCTTGAAAAGATACATCCTCTTGGGCAGACATTTTGTCTGTCTAATCTGCCACTGTGTCCTCAGCACATGAAGAATTGATGACCCACATTAGAGAGGAAATTTGGGTTTGGATGTCAACTGAGTAGGTATTTCTTCCAATTCTTCCAGTCAACAATTATGTTCCCAAGTCAATTTGTTCATCTCTACACTAGATAACACCTTTGCACCACAAGATTGCTAAGCAATGAAGCTGTGATAATTCCAAATCCCAGACACTTAGATCTGAATTCATTGGTTATTACCAATGCTACTAATCATCACCACCATCACCATCATTACCATCATCACCATATCATCACCATCATCATCACCGTCTTCCCCATCACTATCATCATCATCACATCATCATTATTGACATAATCACCATCATCAGAATCACCATCATGACCATTATCAGCATCACCATTATCATCATCACTATCATCACACCATCATCACTAACACCATCACCATCAATACCACCATCATGATCCCCATCATCACCACCACCATCATCATCATCTTCTTCTTCATCATCATCATCATCATCATCACTATCATCACCACCATCACCATCATTACCACCATCATCATCAATCTTCATCAGTACAATCAGCAATACCATCATATAATAATTGCTGCTCCTATCAAACATATTTCAAGTGCCAGATACCATGCTACTTTTTCATTTAATCCTTACAATTAAGCAGGTTGATACCATTTTCTTTATTTCAAATGGAAAGGGAGGCTAAGAGCACAGAAAGTTCCAATGACTTGTTCAAAATCACATGGCTAATATGTGGGGAAGTGTGTTTCAAGCCTAGGGCTGCCTGAGTCCAAATGTGGTGATCTCCACAAGGCAATCTTGCCCTCTTATTTTATTCCAGCTTCTCCCAACTCATAAGCATTGGCTGGGTCTCTAGGCCTCCAGTTCATCACCACTTTTATTTTTTAAAACTCATTTCATCCCACTCTTTCTTTCTGCAAGGACCATGCCTTGGAATTGGCCTGATTCCTGTGCTGTTAGCCATCCTAGACAGTGTCCTCGGGCCTCCTATAATGAAGCCCTAAAACCATGTTCATTCCAGTTCTCATCTCAAGTGGAAACATATGAGAATATGTTTATATCACTGGATTGGTGAGATGAAGTGATTAAGACAAACTCAGTGAAGGACTCTCAGTGTCCACGTGTGATCTTTTGTCGTCTACACTGAGTGCTTACTGTCTTAAATTTAATGGAAAAGATTGAGCCTAGATAATCCAATGTCTTGATGTGCACATCCCTCACAGACAGTGACTGGCTGGACTCTGTTTGCCAATTCCCTTGCAAAGTTTCTTTAATAGAAATTAAGAGATCTTCTTGAAATGAGTGTGATGGCATGGAGCTTTCATCACTCATTATGTTAACCACATCAGAGCCCAGCACATTAAGCCATGCTTCTGGAATTATACAAGATGCTGAAGAGCTGCAGATTTGAGTTCAATCTTTGACATCTCAAGGAAAAAAATAGTCAGAAAACATGTCTCATATTTTCTCTCCCTTGTCAGACAAATTGGTATTCTGTTGATCTTGTTTTTGAAATATCTTGCAATTCAAGCTATTAGAGAGAGAAAACACTTATTTGTCATCACTTTCCTGAGATGCTTAGATGTGCGCTGTCAAGGATGATTTTTCAGACACAATCCAACCACGTGAGGATTGCTATTTGTGTTAATTAGTATGTGACAGCTCAGATTTCTCCAGAGGACCTCCTAATTCTGGTGGCTTATTTAAAGCAGGGAGCAAAGAATCTATTGCATAGTAGGTGGGATAGAGGCCTAACATTTCCTCTGTTGGACTTCTTGTCATAACTGGTTTCATGTTTATCTCAGATATGGCCAAGGGTGTTTGCATCTGGTCAGGCTCCTTTCTTAAGGTCTATATAGGCTGTCTCTCAACTGCAATTTTGAAATCCAAAATTCTGAAATCTAAAAGACTTTTTCCTACGAATTTGTTAGTAAAATGTTATCTGACTCAACATGAGGCTCTTTATAGTCTTTATGTATCCCATTGGTGAGAAAGGTCTTGTGGTTCATCGCAGAAACACTCATTTATTTGCTGTCCCTGACCCCACTGAAGATACAGCCTTTCTAAAATGATGGAAGGAAGGAAGGAAGGAAGGAAGGAAGGAAGGAAGGAAGGAAGGAAGG